>NW_027278843.1:172500-198686 GCF_046629955.1 Centroberyx affinis | reverse complement strand
CCTTCTAACCTAATAAAGCAAACAGCTTCCAGCTCGCTCTCACCAGTGCTGTATTATGTGCGTAATTGTCAGTGTCGGACATCAATAATTGTCTTAATATGGCAGTACAATATAGAGCTCTGTCTGTTTTTCTGTCTGCTTCCCACCGCCTATCTGTCTGTCTCTCTGTTTCAAGGCTATTTAAAGAGCTTTATTGGAAAAATAATTAACTTTGTCAAAGCAGATAAGCAGTCCCTGCCCCTCTCTTTTAGCAATTCACTCACTCTCTCACTCACTCTCTTATTATATCTGCACAACGCTGCTGTGATGTTAAAATGTCATAATTTTGTTGCTTATTGATAACTGATGGGTTAAGTCCCGCCCCCTAGAACATCACTGGCCTGGGCTTTCTCTCCTGTCTCCTCCTCTCTACTTTCCCACTGTCCAAAGAAAGGAGAAGAGCGGACTGAACAAACAGAAAAACCCATAACTCCGATTCTAGTGATTTTCATGTTTGCGCCAGTGGCGCATGAAGATCAAAGCGGTAACCATAACCTCGGAAAACTGGGAACCCATAACACAAATTCAGAGAACAACAACAACAACTGCAGTGAAAGAGCAACCAAGGCTGCTGAGGGAGCATGAGGATTTGTGAGCTGTTTGATCGGTTGTAACGGTGCAGATATCCTCTAACAAGCTCAGCAAGCTTAACCTCGAAATGATTCATTTTGAAGAGTTGACCACAAGATGTTAGCCTGTAGATTTTAACAAAGGCAATGAGGTAAAGGGAATGAAGATGCTTTTCCACAAGTCAACGCAACCGATCATGATATTGCAGGCATGCAGTGTGGACTGGTGTGCGAACAATCTGACTAGTGCGTCCAGGAAGCATGTGGACACTGCTGGTCCGCAGCCAATGCAGTATATCGTTGTTGTTTTTTTTACCCCTTTTGTTTCTAGAAAACTGCTGAAAATGTGTTTCTGCAGCACATATACCGTGGCCTTCAAGTGACCATCCAAGGAACCATGAAGCCAAATTTAAAATCAATGTAATAGTTCAGAATTACATGGATGCAAGGCTGAAAATTAAGGCATTATTTGTCCACAGTTTGCCTTTTTCTTTAGGACACAAGGTTCTCTTCCAACACAATGAAAACGTCAATGACTCTCCTCCTACACCAATACAATACAGAGCTCTCTGTTTGTCTCTCTATCTGTCTTCCCTCCCTCGGTCTCTCTCTCTCTCTCACACACACACACACACACACACACACACTCTCTCTCTATATAGCAAAATCTCTCCAAATATTCACTACTGTAGCTAATGGGGTTCTGACATCAAACGCTTCCCAATCTGAGGCACTACTAAATATAGAGCCCTTTCTTTTCTTCAGGTTCCCATCCATTCTTCCTCTCTTTTCCTTCCCTTAATGTTTCCTTTCATTCTTTATCGCTTTTTATTCTTCCTTCATCCATTTCTTTTTCTCTCTCTTCCTTTCTCTTTCTTTCTTTCTTTCCTTCCATCCTTCCCTCCTTCATCCCTTCCCCCGCTTTCTTCTGCTCACATTCAAAGTGCAGAGCTGGTTTAGCTGTGACAGACGCATCTCATTTTGCAGCGAGCAATAGCGAGCAGTTCTGATCCTCTGATTATGGTGATGGGGGACTAATAATATTAGAGCGAGAGAGGAGGGGGTGGTGGGAGAAGTGGAAGGTAAGAGAGCGGGGAGTGATAGAGGAGGGAAGGGGAGAGCGAGGAGAGGATGGCAGAAACATAGCAAGAGGGGAATGAGAAGTGATGGAGGTACAATTATAGAGGAGAGGGCAGAAACAAAAGGAGAGAAGGAAATAGAAGGGAGAAGGGAAGAGAAAGGAGAATAGAAAAGAGGATAGAGAGCCTTGTGTGCCACTTGGTAGTCATCAGAGAGAAGCTTTCTCCATTCAGGAACTCAGCGTGCAGCTGTCGCTTCAGGGAACTGATCACACACACTCAGTCACAGATACGAACACACACGCACACACGCATGCACGCACGCGTACACACACACACGCACTGACTCTGCTACGCTCTCTCTCTCTCTCTCTCTCTCTCTCTCTCTCTCTCTCTCTCTCTCTCTATCTCTCTCTCTCTCACACACGCACACACACACACACACACACGCTTTGGGCTGTGCTTTGAACTGATCCCTGCCATTTGAGAGGCACACACAGAGAGCTGGCTGATAATAATATTATCCTATGGCCTTCATATGGTAATATGGTTTTATGGCTATGGAGGAGTATGGATATTATGGCTTTCAGAGGCAGCTTAGGGAATTACATGGCTGTCATGGCTCTCAGCCTCAATAGAATATTTAGATTCTCTATTTATCCAGGGTCTCTGGGTGGGAAATCTATTAAGTTATTTACCTTTTGAATGATATGTGCTGGTATGCCATATAGTCGTACCTATGTGTATGTACAAATGCAAGACAGACATGGGGATGGTATTAAGTCAAGGTCACAGCACAGCAGGGTAGACTGTGGCACACATCTGGGTAGACTGGATCCTGAGGCAGGCTGAGGCATGATGCAGCAGATAATAAAAAAAAAATGAAAAAGAAAATGCAGCAGAATGAAAAAAATTGCAGCATAAAATGGTGTAGTACAGAGTATATGTGTATATACTATATATATACAGTACATTATCTACACACAGAAAAATAAAGGTCTGAACTGGAACTGAAAATGGTTCTTAAGAGTGATGACATTGAAGAACCATTTCTGGTTCCACAAAGAACCTTTTAATATCCCAAATAACCATATATGGTCTTTGGGATATTAAAAAATGTTAATACTTTTTGAAGGCTATTACATAACTTAATTCCTTGCTTGATGAAATGATAATACCTTTACCGACTGTATATTTTGATGAGAACTCTTTGTATATTTTGCGTCATTTCTTGCCAACAGCATCGTACAAAGCACAAGTGCGAGTCAATAGAGAATTAATTAGTTAGTGGAGTCATTGCTTCACAACGGGTCTCCAAAGAAATGCATTCATGCATTTTCAGGTTTCACTTCAGTATAACAGGACATCTTTGATAAAAAAGGAATACATTGGTGACCAGAGGATACGTTCCCTCAAAGGTCTGAAGGTTCAAATGGCAGACGAATCAATAACAATATAATGACAATCAGACTGGAGGAACCTTTTGCTCAGAGGGAATAAAATGCAACTCTACATCTTGTAGCAGAGACCCTAGTGAAACTGAGGCCCAAGATGTCAACTAATGCAAGAGGTGATATTTTCATATGCATGCATATGAAATATGTATGCAGACACACTCACACACTGACACACACACACACACACACACACAGACACACACACACACAGACACACACACTTCCCAAGATGAGAGTGACAGCTTTGTTCTGAGTTAGTTTCCCTTAGACTGTCAAAATTACAGGTTTCTTCCTCTGTATTATCAGAACTACAAAGGACAACAGCACTGTTTTGACAGCATTAGACAGAATACACTATTAATGTTCATATGAATACACAAACAGATCAGTTTGCATGAGTGTACATACTGTATGTGCCCAAACACACGCACACGCACACGCACACACACACACACACACACACACACACACACACACACACATACACACACACACACCTGAATATGAATAAATTTGTGAAGAGCTTCCTATAGGTCATTTACATTCCATCATCTCAGATAGGGTGTGACAGTACATAGAAGATGCATTTAGAAACAACGTTCAGATGTTTGTTGTGTTTTCCGAGTACCGGAATGACAGCAGAATAACTTCAATTGTGTTTGAATGTTTATGTGTTTGACGTGTACTAGATCAGCAGTCTAGATAATGTACTTCGATGGGTTTGTGCTCTCTGAGTAACAAGGTGACAAAAGCTATAAACTTGAAATAGCAAAAGCATTAACTATGGATGTATGTTTTTTTTTTCCTGCATAGATGAATGTTTTCTCTCTGGCAGTCCTGGTATTATATTCAGGCGTGAGGAGCATTTCAGGAGGATTTCTGAGGAGTAGTCATTAAACTAGACTTATTCTGAGTTTTGGTATAACTTGCTTTTGGATAAAGCTAAATAATAAAAATGTACTGCATTGTAGATGTATCATAATACCATTGGTGCAACACTGAAAGACATGATGTATTATGATGTATTCAAATGTGTTTTTCTGAAGCTAACAGAGTGAGAATAGTTATAAATAAGTAATAAAAGCATGACTTTTTGGAGAACATTATCGTCTGATGTGAAAAAAAAAAAATCAGCCTGTTTTTGTCAGTTCTTTAAAAGTGGATTCTTTGGGAGAAATTCTCATTTAAAAGCATTGATATGAGAGGACAGAAGTACTTTGGACTGTCAGTGAGAATGTAATACCAGGGACAAGACAACTGTTCTGATTGTCATCGTGACATAGTCATCAAAGCTACTGTAGATCACAGCCACCCAAATGACATCATCGTGACATCACACAACTTATCTTGCAAAGACAAAGAATTTGTGTCTTACTTTGTCACACACACACGCATGCACACACACACGTTGGGTACGAGAGAGAAAGAATGTGTGTAAGCATTTGCGCATGTGTGAACACAGGATGAAAAATACAAGAGACCGCTGCACCCAGATTCAGTCCATCTTGTTAACTAGTAGCAGATGTGCGGGTTCCCAAATTAGAAAGCGATGAATCAGGAAAAGTGAACCAGCGGTCTCTCTCAGACCGATTAGAAATGCAAAGAAGCAGGCAGGAAAGTTAATTCAACATATTAAGTGACCATTGGCCCACAATGTGCACTGGAGCACTTTTGCCCCTTGAATCAAGAAGTAGTTCAATAATTTAATATGGAAGAATTGCATTATTCTTTGTGTGTGTGTGTGTGTGTGTGTGTTTGAGGGTGTGTGTGTGTGTTTGAGGGTGTGTTTGAGGGTGTGTGTGTGTGTGTGTGTGTGTTTGAAGGTGTGTGTGTGTGTGTGTGTGTGTGTGTGTGTAAATAGAGTTGAGAGCTGATCCCTATTCTTCCTTATCAAGGTGTTAACAGTTCAATTTGATGCAGCAGCTACTGCAGGATGAAAAACCTGCATCTTCAAAAAACCCTATTAAAGATTTAAAATATATATATATATTTTTTTCTTTTTCAGATGGACAACCATGTACATGATATTATACAACTGGTTTTGAACATGTTTAGCTGCGGCTTACAGTCATGAAACGTGTTCCACACCAAAAGCAATGAGGGTCACATTATCAGAACAAAGCATGATGAGAACAGATGCTACAGTCACTGATGCTTCGTGCAAGGATTGGCTATCTGAACCATACCGATTATTGGGCAATAAATTATTGCCCAATTCAGCCACAGGGATCATGAAAGTTTTATCTATCAGAAAATGAGGCCAGGAAGCAAAATTACTTAAAAGAAAAACACTCCACTTCTGTGATTCTGTGATTGGTGACCAGAAAATATTGCTCTGGAGAATTGTATTTTGATCGAACTTTGTTGATTTCTGTCTACTAAGACTTCTCAAATGGCCTGCTTCACACACACACACACACACACACACACACACACACACACACACGCCAATAAATCAGTGTAACCTATTCCAATCCCTTTAGCCTCTGTGAACTTGTGCATCTTTAGCTCTAGATATGTAGACTTCAGATATCTAATTTCCTCACATCATATCCCTTCCTATCCCTATAAGCAGTGGCAGACTGGCCACTGGCCATTTTAGAGTTTTTTAACTAAGACAGGTTACATAGCAATTCTTTACTTCTATCTGTAGCCATTTTTGGTGGCCATTTTGCATCTTTCCTAGTTTAATTCAGGTAAGGATACAAAACCCCATGAGTGACAGCAATTCACAGCGCCTTTTACATCCTAACAGAGCTGGTAATAATAATAATAAACTTAATTTATATAGCACCTTCCTCAACAAGGTTACACGGCACTTTACAATAAAATGAGAAGAAAAGATTGAAATAAAAACAGTAAAACTTTGAATAGAGATAATAGATACAGGAGTAAAACTAGAAGGGCACTCGGAGAGCGCATACCTCCGCCAAGGCCAATAGTCCAGTCTGCTATGATATGCAAATTTCGTGAGTCGGATCCGGATCCGCTCCAAAATTTAATGGGTTCTTCCTTGGCCCATGCTACACCCTTCCACGAAGTTTCATGAAAATCGGCCCAGTAGTTTTTCCGTAATCCTGATAACAGACAACAAATGGCACCGAAAACATTACCTCCTTGGCGGAGGTAACAAAGGTAAGGGCAAGCAGTACAAATGTAATCACAGGAAGGAGCTAAACATACATGCAATGATACATGCACTACACGTGACTTCTTGGTTTGCATCTCCTGGATCTCTCGGCAAATGTTTTTATCTTGAAATAGATAAAGTGTGAATCTTAATTGGTGGCTGTGATTGAACCGTCACCGTGTCTTATTGTTTTTCTGTTGTTGTTTTTTTTTAAACAAGTAATTAGTTAAGATGCCGATTGACAACAAACAATCGAAGTCCCTGCGCTCGAGTGCGAACAAAGCAGAGGATGAATCAAATAACCATGATGACATCCTACAAGCAATCGAAAGCATGGAACGGAGAATCTCCAAAAACATTAAAAGTTTGGAGGACACTATTGCTGATAAAATAGCCGCTGCCATCAGAGAGAAGATGGAGCTTATTCGACAAGAATTTAAGGAAGACATTGTGGACTTATTCACCCGCGTCTGCAACCTGGAGGCGATCATGGAAGAATCTCCCCCCACAGAGTCTCTGTTAGACTCCGAGGTTGGTGAACTTGATGCACGACTGAAAGTTTTAGAAAACGGGGGTCCTAGTGCGGCAGGTGAATCTGGTGGTGTAGGAGACATTGCGCTGAATGTGGTAATTAGAAATCTCCCACACAAAGAAAATGAAGTCACACTACACTCTGTGAACTGTCTAATTAAAGATGGGTTGAAAATCAAAGATACAGAGTGTGTGACAGCAGAAAGGAAACAATCACACAGCGATAGACTGGGAGTCATAATCGCTAAATTCAGCTGTCAGGATCACAAGAAAACTGTAATGGACAAAAAGGCAACGCTACAGAAAAACAAGATGTACAAGAAGGTGTTCATTAATCACGACATCCCCCAACAGCAGTGAGCTATCGAGTCAAGTTGCTTTGCTATCTTAAAAGAAATGGGAACTGATAAACTTGTTGTCCGAGGGGGGGGGGGGTTGTGAAAACAACCAGGCCTACTCGTAATAACAACATGGCTGGGGAAGCTGGATCTGACAATAATAAGACACGTTCACAGTGTATACACCACCTTGGCTTGTGTATAATAGGAGTGGCAGAAACGCATCTGACTGGAACTCAAGTTGCATCCGTTACTGGATACAGCTGGTTTGGACAAAACAGGACCAAACTTCATCTTCGGGCGCGTTCTGGATCAGGCGGAGTGGGCATATTTATTAGTGACCGAATATGTATGGACTATCATTGTGAAACTCTTGATGACTCTGTGGAATCCTGTGGATTAAACTGACTGCTAGACCCCACCTACATATAAGCCAAGTTCTCTCTGTGGCTGTCTGCTATCTACCCCCAGCCAGCTCCACCAGGCAGGTGGATGCTGCAGACATCTATGAGAACCTTCTGACAAATGTCTACAGATTCCAGAAACTTGGCCCTTTCTTCATAATGGGTGACTTCAACAGCTGGTGTGCAAATGCTCAGGATTATATTGAGGGGGTGGATGCCATTGGAGATCGGGATATAGTGGACATCTCATCAAACTCTTATGGTGAACTGCTTATTCAGTTTCTTATCAGTGCAAATTGTTGTATTCTAAATGGGTGAAACTACTGCAATAATGACTTTACATGTGTGTCAATCAAGGGGTTCTCAGTTGTTGATTATATACCAGTTCCCTATGAAAATTTGGACTGGTTTGGTAACTTAAATGTAATTAGGAGCAGGGACCTCTTTACACAGGCAGGCTGTGTGTCTATTATTGATACATCTTGGGTAATCCCAGACCACTCCTGTCTTACATGTTCCATGGCTCTTCCAGCACTGTCAACGCCTCCCCCCCAGCCAGCCTACCAGAGAGAAAAGCAGGGAGTCTTGTTTACCACTTTTAATCTGTCCAGTATTCTTGTCAAGTGACACATGTCAAGCACCACTGAAGGACTGCACAGTGAGAGGCCTCGGTGGCTAATCAGCATACTGTGGACTCTGTGTATGCACAGTTTTGTGACATTGTAAAACAGGAGATGCGAGAACAGATCTCCCACAGGGACGTCACTATTCAACCTGGTCGCTCAAACAAAAAGAAGAGGATTAAAAAAGTCTGGTGAACAGAGGAACATTCCTTGCCATGGAACAGTCTGTGCTCAGCGGAGAAGGAATGGACATCTTGCCCTCCTGGTCCTGTAAAGGTGCGGGCCAAAGCTGCAATGAGGGACGCAAAGAGGCTGCTCGACCGATCAGTCCAAGCTGCTAAAAGGCGTCACTGGAGACTACAGCAGGAAAATATTATATTATATATTATATTATAACTCGAGAGCTCTGACCCAAGGGCCTTCTGGCGACATTTCAACGAGCTTGGTGTTAGTAGCAAACGCCACCACCACATCCCCTGGGAGGTCCTGGGGCCTGATGGGTCTATTCAGACTGACAAAAAAAAATATTTTAGAGACTTGGAAAAATGAGTTTGCCAGCCTGTTTTAATCCACCCATCGTAGTGACTCCAGGACCCAGATCAGAATGAATGCACACACTAACCCTGACTTCCCTCTGAACTAGCATATTAGTGAGTATGAGATTGTAAAAGTTCTTCAAACAGCTAAGAAAGGTAAAGCTTATGGCTATGATGGGTTACCAATTGATGTGCTGAAAAATGGTAATGCACTGAATATCCTGCATAAGCTTTTAATCATTGTTTTCTATATGGTGTGACCCCAGAGATGTGGAAACACGGGATCATCAATCCCATACCTAAAGCTGGGGGAAAAGATAAAAGAATCCCTCTGAACTATCAAGGCATTACTTTGACCTCTGCTGTGTATAAGCTGTTTTGTTGTGTGTTATTTAATCGCATCTCTGAATGGGCCGAGTCTAACAACATCATAGCAGACAAACAAAATGGGTTCAGAAAGACACAGAGTTGTCTGGATCACATTGTCACCTTAACCACAATTATAGACTCTAGGAAAAAGCTAAAGAAGCCAACTTTCTGCTCCTTCATTGATTTATCTAAAGCTTTTGACCATATTGACCAGAACTTGCTCTGGGATAAACTGTCATTACTGGGCCTAAATGGCAACATATTGAATTGTCTTATTGCTATGTATGAAAAGGTGAAGTGTGTGTCCGTGTCAATGGCTGTCTTACAGACTGGTTCCCAGTTGATATCGGAGTACAAGGCTGTATTTTATTCCCCATTCTGTTTTCTATGTACATAAATGATCTTTCTATGTCAATCAGAGCCTTAGGTAAGGGTGTCTGTATAGATAAGGAACAAAAATCTATCCTCTTATATGCAGATGACATTGTCTTAATTTCTGAGACTGAAGAAGAATTATAGGAGATGTTAGACCTTGTCCATAGCTGGTGTCAGGATTGGAAACTGAACATAAATGTTGACAAAACAAAGGTGGTGCATTTTAGGAACCCATCAGCTCCCTTAACTTTGTTCGGTTTTTCATGTGGCCCTTCACCACTAGAAGTCGTTAAGGAGTATACATATTTGGGGCTGTAAAGCATCTGGCAATGCATACAAATAGAGCTCTGGGTGCTATCATAGCCAAATGTAAATCTATGGGTGGCCTTCCTTTTACATGTTTTCCCAAACTGTTTGAATCTCTGGTTTTACCCATTCTGACATATGCTGCTGCTGTTTGGGGTTACAGAAGCTACTCTTGTGTTAATGCTGTCTTTAACCGAGCATGCAGATTTTATTTAGGAGTTGGTAAATACACCCCAACTGCTGCCATACAGGGTGATATGGGTTGGAAAACTCTATGGCAACGCCAGTGGTCATGTATTTTTAAGAATTGACAGAGGCTTTGTAGCATGCCTGATAGTCGACTCTGTAAACGTGTGTTTCTGTGGGCTTCCCAATTGACTAATGTAAAAAAAATATATGTACACTGTGAGAACTTTTTTTAGCTCCTTGCATATGTCCCACCTTGCCCGCACAGATATAGTTTATTCAAGAAATGACTTCAATAATTTTGACATTGCAGTATCAGAGAGTGATGAACAGAAATGGTTTCAGTTAATAAATAAACCTGAGGGTAACAAACTGTGCACTTATTGTCTATTTAAAAGTGCTTTTGATGCTTTTGTTGAAAGAAAACTAAACATCAAGGCTGGATCTTTTTCTCGTTTAGTTTGCCCTGACAAAATATCTTATCAAGGCAGCACAGAAGCGCCTTTGCCAAATTCAGATGTGGAGTTGCACCTTTAGCTATAGAAACTGGTAGGTACACAAACACCCCAGCCGATAGACAGTTCTGTACCCTATGTAATAACCGTTCTATTGAATCAGAAGCCCATGTACTCTTGCACTGTGAACTCTATACAGACATTCGTTCTGAATTATTTTTTCAACTTTCAAACCATGTTGCAAATTTTAATGAGTACGATGATTTAAATAAATTGTGTGTAGTTTTAGCTGGTAAATATTGTATCAATGAATGTGCCAAAGCTTGCCACCTCGTCCTTAACAGAAGACGTTCATTCATGAGTGTCTACATTTTATAATGCAATACTACGATTGTTTTATATTCTTTGGCTGCGGTCGAATAGTCAAAAAAATACGTCCTAACTCCTATTCCTAACCACTTTTCCTTGACCTCGTTGGAAAACGTCATGAGGTCAAGGAAAGATGTGAAGGAGAATTCATAAGGACTTAGGAAAAGACAACCACGGTGCTAAGAGAATCCGACTGCACTTACACTAGGCTACGTAATTATGCGACGGCGGATGTTAATGACGTGGGTCTACGTGGAGAAACTACAATGTTCCAAAGATGGACTACTAAAAGCGCATCTTAGATCCTTCGCCCCGTGCGTTCTTACCATGTCGTTTCATGCAGGCTATATAAACGTGGACAACCCGCTGAAAAATATTGCTTCATCACCAAGGTTGGAATTGAAATAAAAAAGGAATATAGGCTACCAGTCACAAAAGTGAAACGAAATGGTTGTCACATTTAGAATGGTTGCTCACGCTTACCCTCCTGTCCACTCATATTTATCAATATGAATCCCAATTAGTATGATTGTATGAAAATAATTGTTAAATTCATGCAAAATAGGCATAACATGTTAGGCCTACAAATCTACTACTGTACATATCATCATTCTTAAGTTTCAAACATGTTGAATTAAAAACATCAACTGGCTAAAAACGTCTCATATCCCTTTTTCTTGAAAGACAGACTTCTGTGTTATGGTCGATATGCTGATTATGATCTGATTATAAGCCTATGCATATAATAGCTTAAGAACCACCACACAACTCAGTAAACACCTTGAAATGTTGACTTTATTGTGCTTTGAATTTGTTATGGCTGATACAGGCCTTTATTAGAGTAAGGCAAGGGTTTCAGCATCTGTGTAAAACTAATGAATGATATTCCTAAAGGCTGCAATGCAACAACGCTCAGAATGAAGAAATAACTAATGCAAACTGAGCATAGGTTACGCTACAACGTTAACTTCAGTTTGATCATTTTACAACAGCAACGTAACGTTTATAGTTCGCCTATGGGTTTAACATATTGTTGAAAGTTCAAAACATATTAGCAAGTTATGGCATAAGATGGAAAATGCTTAATAAGCAACGGTAACTTGCATGATGATCTGTGTCCCTTGTCGGTCATGATCGTTTGTTTTCGTGAATGGCCGAATGGTGCGTCGCAAGGAATTGTGGGGCGGCACTATCTCCTTTCCTTTCGTAAAGGATGGTCCAGTGTATCTTTTGCTAAAGGAGCTAAGTAAGGAAGTATTGAAGCACCTTTCCTTAGCATTTAGAGAATTCGAACAGCTTTTATCATGGCTGCCACTTAGGTACTTCCGGGTCATTTCACTCAGTTAGGAACCTTCCTAAGCAAAAAGACTATTCGACCGCAGCCTTTGTGTTTGTGTGTGTGTAATATGACCTCTATTTTTCATGTGTGTATGTATGTATATGTGTATCGATGTATCTGTACCAATGCATGTACTTATGTGTGTGTATATTTGTGTGTATGCATATATATATGTATATATATTTATATATATATAAAAAAAACATTATATATATTCTAGTATTTTTTTTTTTTATGTTTTTTTTTATGTGTATTATTTTTAGCCTGTCTCTCATAACTCTAAATGAGTGGTCCTCAACCTAATTTTTTATTGGGGTACTGTGTTTGTTGCTCTGTTTGACTTGTATGTTGAGGAGTGACACATAAATAAAATTATATCTATCTATCTACATATACCAGCTGGTAGTTTCCGATTACTGTACCATGGGCTCAACGGCTAGCCAAAGCAGATTTTAGCTTGCACAACCCCTCCGTTTTACCATCACCCTGGGTTATTATGATTTGTTGAAAGAAAACTAAACATCAAGGCTGGATGTTTTTCTCGTTTAGTTTGCCCCGACAAACGGCTCAGGCCAGACTTTTATCCTGGGCGCTGGCATAAAGTGAAACAAAGTGTGGAGAAGGGAGGGAAGGCTGCAAGCGAGATGAAAATGGGCTAAAAGTACAAACTGTTCTGCAACCTCTGCAGTGAAATCATTTTTCAAGCCAATGCTAAAATGGTGTGTAAGCCAGAGTTTATATGTTGTACCAGACTGGCTCAAGAGGGCTTCAACAACAGAATTACACTTCCTAGGACCTCTTCTGACACTATATAATTCAGCAGAGAAACAGCTGGTTCTCCCTGCAACTGCAAACATCCACATACAGGCAAAAGGCTGTTGAATTGTCTACAGAGATAGACTTTCATCTAAATATTATGGGTCCTTATTGGCTTCATTGTCAAACAAGGTGAGACTAATGACACCAGCAAAAAAGACCATTACTATATGGGAGTGCTACCTTCAGGAACGACTTCCATTAACACCATGAAATTGCTGACTCTTATCTAGTGAACAGCCAGTTCTTATTCAAGATAATGACCCCAGGAAGCTGAATATGAAAAATACTGATACACTGAAGATTATAGAATAACCTAAAGGACAGATTTGGACCTGAAAATCAGCTCTATTTAATCACCAATATTTGCTTTGTATTTTTTTTTTTTTTCAAACACAAACACTTCTGAGCTGTGTGTGTCTGTGCACTGTGCTATAGGTAGTCACATAAAGAATGCTCATGAAGTAGTTTTGCAACCACGTGCATTACTATTTTACTATAAGATTTTGAACTTGTTGTTGATAGTGCATATGGGCAGCTTGACACATCAGAATCAGAAACGCCTTATTCACCAGGTAAAATAAATGTGCAGAAATTTGTCTTGGTGGCTGCAGAGCCAAATGGACAATTTACAGAGTCTGAGAGTATCTACTGACACAAGGTACAAGGCCACGGACCTCACATATTGTGCAAATGGGCTGTGGAACACACACAAAAATAAAAATAATAGCCTATAACGCAATGGTATGATGGAAAATACCACTGGTCAAAATTGTTGGTGAAATTGCTCATCCACACTGTCTGAAAATGTTTGTCTGTGTTATGACTTTAACCAATTGTCTGGGATTGGAGCTGTCTTCATGTCCTCTTTTTGGACAGCTACCTTATTGACCACTTATGCAATGCTACCAAAACATTGCACCCGATGCCTGAGGCTGGAGTTCTCCATGGTTTCCCTTTGGTTGGTAGCTCATGTCGGTCTCAGCATCTAGAATGTTTTGTTGTCTTTGACCTTTGTCCCCACTGGCCAGCAGGGTGCTGTGGTTTAGCTGGCTCACTGCCAAGATCTCCACTAACTACAATCTGTCCAATCCTGGCTTGAATGCTACAGAGCCAACTGTTTTATAAGAGTCACATAGCCTGGCCTGACCTGGCCAGAAAAGTCGGGTCTCAGCCACTGGCAAAATGTGCTGTTTTATTTCCATACTGCTGACCAACAGCGTGACAAGGCAATTCTTATACCAAATAACATCTCAGAAACCAGATCTCAGGCTCTGGGAAACACTGATCTCTGGATCTGTAAGACAGTGAAATATATTGTCTCATTCCTGGTTTCTTTTGTGGTTATTTCAAACTACAACTCTTGCTCTGATGGACCAAAACCGATTGGCTGAGCCAAAGGATTTCGTAAGAGATTCATAACCTGGCCTGACTCAGGCTGACTGGGCAACAAGCCACGACATAAAGATTAAAGGTCAAACTGGTATCTGTTTCACAAAAAAATGACTGGAAGAAGAAACACAGTGTAGCTGTCAGTTTGCTGTTGTTTAAGCTGCAGTGCACTCACAATGAAAAATAAACATTTCAGTTGTGTTTAGATCTTCTCAAGATATTTTTGTTTACATTCATGGGCTACCTAGCTTATAAAAGGAGAGACAAACAAATCATATACAGTAGCTGCAGCCAGTATTGAGGTCCCACTTTTACAATATGGGCTATATGTAACACTGAGGTTGTACTACCACTATGCCATTGAGAGAAATTGTTTGAAATTTTGTTTCCTTTTCAGCCAACAGCAGGTGCAAACTCTGGCAATTGATCATGTGTGAGTTTTGTATAACAATAGCCTATCCCTCTTTGATTTATATCTATGCATCCATCCATGCATCTATCCTCCATCTATCCTGTATTAATAGCAGTAGACCTGCTCTACTTAGCCGGCTGTTAGCTAACCTGTCTGGCCTCTCTCTCCTCTGTGAGCCCTGCTAATGGGTCTGTAATGGAGGCAGAGCACAGCACTGCTCACAAAATGCACGCACACACACACACACACACACACACACACACACACACACACACACACATATACACACACAGGTAAAGTACAGACACACACATACACACACGGACACATATGCAGATGTAAACCCATATACATATAATATGCATGTGGGCACAAGCACAAATTTACACATGCACAGGTGCGTGCACATACACATTTACACACATGCACACACGCACGCACGCGCGGCACACAGCACACACAAAGAGAATAGACTAAATGCCAAGGCTAAGTGGAAGAAGCATATAACTGCTGTGGTCTGGTTGGATCCTGACTCATCTCAAAAGAGAGTTTAATAGACATGTAATAAGATGTCGACTATAATTCAACACATATTTCTGATAAGGTGTAAGGCACCATAAGCACATTTTAAGCATATTATGAGTGCATTTTAATGATAAGAATCAAAGCATAATATAATATCATATAATTACCCAGTTTCCCAATGGGCATCATTAAAGTTTTATCTACTCTAATACATAATGTGCTATAACTCAAGGGGTTTATATACTGTATGTTTCTGATGTAATTAGAATGAAATAATAGTGTAAGCTCTATGTCACAGCTCCCAACAGAGGCCATCCCTCAGTGAGCCTTAATTTTAATTCAAACAGGACAAAGAATTGCACAGTTAAAAGCAAGCAGTAGCTGTTAATGAAACCATGCCTACCTCTATCTGGTGTGCTGTGCTTTATTAAGACTCAACATGAAGACGAACTGTGGTGACTGGTAGATGGGCTGATAGGGGCGATGGCCTGAGAGGATTGATCCACAGACCTGACGAAAAGGATCGAGAAACAGACAAGAGGTGTTAGTGCATCATTGTTTTGAGAGAGCTTGACATGGCTGATCCAACATGTCCCTCCCTGCCTTTTCATACAGCCCACCAGTTAAGCAACTTAGAAGTCCACCCCAGCACATTTGCTAGTAATGAACAACCACCAAAAGAATATTAGCTGGGGCTGAACAATTAATCGAAAAAATGAATGAATGACTGAATGAATGAATCTAAATCACAATATGAACTTCTGCAATTTTCAAATTGCAGAGGCTTCAATTAAGCCATATTCTGTCAAATAATCAAATTAGAATTTTTGTCAATATCTTAACCTATTTTGTCTTAACCTATGTCACTTGCCTGTCTCAACTGCTTGTGGAAAGCAGTGTGGTGTTGAACTCTTTAAGCATAGTGTCAAACTCACATTGATGGCCAAAGGGCAAAATTGATTACAATGGAATCCAGTGGGGTGCAGCACAGAGACACAGACTCGCTGACTGAATCTGTCCCCCAGTGTTTTCTTATAGGAACGGGATGTGCTGCTCACAGCTCCAGCCCACACCCAGCGACCGACTCTCCCCCACACAGCATCTGAACCAAATATGCTATTCTATTCCCCAACCATGCTCTATCGCAGTCATCCATAGCAACACACTTTATATTGTTTCTGTTTCGCAAATGAATTACCCACTCACTGCCATCCGCTGTCTACATGCCCGGTAGACAAAGAACAATCCATATTGTTGACTGGAAGCACCTCAAAATAAGATATCAAGGGCCTGGTTAGGATCATGGCAAGCAGACACCTAGAAGTCAGGATGCATTGGAAATTTTTCATGCCTAGACCGAAAATACTTTTGGCACCTCAAAATGTGGGCACTGTTTACAAAAAGTACTGTCATTTTTTTAACCATTCATCCAATATGGATCAAAGTACCGTCAAATTAAAAGTGACAGTGTGTACTTTCGTTTTTTTGGAGAGAGTACACAAAGACACACAGCTATATGCACGCCTGCACACACACACACACACACACACACACACACACATACACACAGCGTTACACCACAGACCACAATCTTTCCACCAGCTTTACTTGTGGAGCTCTCACTCGCATACTCACACAGACACACACGCACGCACGCACCCACACACACACACACACACACACACACCAGACAGGATGCAGACACTTTGGCAGTCAGTTTTCCAGCCAGCTGAGCTAACAAGCTGCAGGTTATTAGAAAATCATCACTCACATCAGAAGGAGGCCTAGAGGCGTCTCATCACTAAGACATGAAACAGCAATGTGACACAACGGTGGGACAGCTAATCATTATGTAGAGGCTCAACATGGTGTTCTGCACACGGTTGAATATACACAGATTACCAAAGGCTACTAATGGCACTAATACTGACAATACTACAAATTTTCCTCACACTCTGACACCTCTCACTGGGCACTGACAGTAACACTGGTAAAGCATTTTTTTTTTTCATATTGATAGGTTGGTGGTGTTACAATAATACTGTCGCTCCCCTATTCATGCACAAATACAGGCATGCGCTAACAGTCAGTCAGACAGACACATATGTAGTTAGACAAACAAACATGTATGCAGTAGAGAAAGAGAGAGAGGGAGAGACAGATGACAAAGCAGTTGATTTAAAACTAGTGCTAATTATCTTTGTCAGGAATTATATTGTACACAAACTCCCCTCCCAGAAAAGAAAAACACACAAACATGGACAAGCACTCTGACATACACTCACTTTCTCTCCAGCAGTGACAACATCATGCTCATAGTATATATTTTTTTCCCCCTTTAATTTACTTTCCTTCTATTTATGAGCATCTTTTTAGTTCATTGCTTTGTTCTGTTCTATCAAAACAATAATACCCATGAGGACATTCTGTGCTATAATCTGCCAGTGATGCGCCTATGTTTAAGTCCCTTGTGGCGGGTACGGCTGGCTTCAATGAGGTACTTAAAATCACAGGAAACGCCTGTAGAATGGCTTTTATAAACCATTAGTAGTAAGGGTTTCATTGCAAAATGCTATATATCCATTTGCGAAAATGGATAATATACTTGTTATTCAGCACTCGATATTTCAAACACACACACAGTCTTCAAAAACATAACCATTTTGTAATCTCAACAACAACTCATAATGCACTTTAATTTCATGGGAATCATTTTGTAAGAGAAGGTAAACAGTCAAATGGTGGATACTGGTTTTTAACCACCATAGGATACATTAGATACAAACAAAAATATATGTATTAACAAAAGGAAAGGAAGCTAGTAACAGTTACCAAAAATCCCAAAAATCCAAGCTAGGTGTCAGATTCTTTTTTTGGCAAATGTTTACTACCATAATCATCAATCAAAACTAGGATAATGGGAGAGTTAATCCAACAATATCTAACCTGGATATAATCTTATAATCTACACACACATCATTTCACTCTTAAATGACATTGCTAGCACTTGGGAAGACTTTGGCAAAAATAAAACACCAATTGACTTCAGCTATCAACTTCTCCAGAATAATTTGCTGGTCTATTTCAGTCTTCCCATTAAACACCTTTATGTCCTGAACCCGTCTTTGAGCGACACTGCCTTATTGCCACATAAAACACAGCTGAGATTTAGACATCTGAACAATGACACTGTTGGCTTGAAACTAGCCGTTGCACGATCTTGAATGTCGTTGGTATTCTGTTCAGTTTTCCTCTATTTTTAGCAGCTGTGTTCTCCAGTCAGCTTGGTTAGATTGTGGTGAAATGACCTGTCAGTGAGCCGCGTGTGTGTGTGTTTCGTGTATTTGTGTGTGGGCGTGTGTGTGTGCATGAGCGAGAAAGACAGAGGGAGAAAGAGACAGAGAACGTGTGTGTGTGTGTGTGTGTGTTTAACTGTTTTGCCCGGCACTCTGCCTGACACTCCAGTTTTGAACTTGAAAGAATAAAGCACAGGGAAAAAAGAGAAATGTGAAAAAAGCACCTCAGAGTTCTAACTGATTAACATAAACAGGGCAGAAACACCCACTGATAAAACACACACCCACAACACACACACACAGCTGCCAGTTTGATTGTGTTGCTGACCTGTTGTTCTCAGTTTTTAGGAAGAAGGCAGAGAACTCCTCTTTTCTTCTCCCTTCCATCTCTGCCTCCCAACTTTTCTTTTGCTTCTTACATCTTCTTCCCAATCTCTA
The DNA here is from genome assembly GCF_046629955.1 of Centroberyx affinis. Lineage (NCBI taxonomy): Eukaryota > Metazoa > Chordata > Actinopteri > Beryciformes > Berycidae > Centroberyx > Centroberyx affinis. The sequence goes on along the minus strand of NW_027278843.1, from coordinate 179,702 downwards.
CACACACTCCTCCTCCTTTTGTCTTTTTCCACTCTAACTCCCTCTTTGCTCTCTCTCTTTCTCCTGTTATTTTTTTAGACCTGTATTTATTCAGAGAAAATCAGCGGTGTTCTCTCCCAGCGACGCCCTGCTTCACATTCATACTGTTTCACACAACTGGGAGCTTCCCAGTATAACCATCTTGTGCTGTTGTTCACTTAGCAGCTCCAAGGGAGCAGTTGAGGGTTAAGTGCTTTGCTCAAGGGCAACTCACCAGTTGAGAAAAGTGGAAGCGTTACTCATTCGCTTTTTCCACATTTTCCCGGCCAGTCCAATGATTCAAACCACAACCTTCAGGTCATGAGCTCACCTCTCTAACCTCTAGGCCGCTGCACTCATGTACCTCGTGATATTCCTCTTTTTTAATTCATTTTCACCCTTCGTTCTCTGTCTCATAGGGTTGGCCAGAGTAAATTCCTTTCATACTGTTAAACGTTCTCCTAATTTTACCAGGGTGTACAGTATTACCAAGGAATTAAAACATAATGTCGCAGGGGGCCGCCTTCACTACACCGAATTTATTGTTGAATTTATGTGGTCACGGTGGCAAGACCCATACTGTCTCACACTGACAAAAATGAAATTGTTTGCACACTATTCCATGCATCTGGAGTCTTGATTACACTCACAAAAGGTAAACACTAAATTTGAATATTGCAGAGATAATCTCACAGCAAATATGGCTCAACTCAAGAAGTTTGATGACTAATTCACTTTAATTAAATAGCTTCCACTTGATTGGATAAATTAATAACATTATGTTATGTTATGTTATGTTATGTTATGTTATGTTATGTTATGTTATGTTATGTTATGTTATGTTATGTTATGTTACATTACGTTACGTTATGTTACGTTCACTTCCGTGACGTTTTTTCATGCAAATTCATGTACACCGCTTCATCTAAATTCGCTGTCTCTCCTTCTTCATTAGGTCGATATCTGAAATGCTGCCAAACTGCAGCAGTGGCATTTTTTTTCCGGGACTAGGACGCTCGCACTTCCCATCTTGTTTTTTTCTCCTTCTTCTCTAACCTTAGGTGAAGAGGTCATGTGCAGCACGCCGAAAGTTACACAAGGTGAAACGTTGTAATTTTCCCACACATGCATTTGTACACTGAATGGTCAAACAGCTCTTAATTTGGCAGTTTTTTAGATATGGAGCAGAAATATTATTACAGTATTATGACAGAAATGGATACCGTCCAAACACCTCGGGTTATCGTATTACCATGAAACCGCCCAACGCAACTGTCTAGTGTTCCTCTCATCCCTCTCCTCTCCCTGCTCTCTCTGTTGCTCGCTTGCTGTAATCGTGTCCTCTGTGCCTTTCTTAACATGCCTCATTGTTTCCCACTCGTTCTCACCTCTCCTATTGTGATCCTCTCCAAAGTGTCTGCAGGTTTCAATTAGTTACATTTCAGGCTTTTCAACACTTGTTGAATACCAGTTACAGTTCAACACCTGACAGAGAGTAAGTCTGCATGATTGGGTTGAAATCTCACAAGAGAACACACCAAGAAATCAAAATAATGTCTATATTTATATTTAACGTCATGTGATAGATTTTAAACAGTTAGACATTTTACGATTTTCCTTAAACATAGATATTTCAATTAAAGACATTTTAAGATTTTTTTTAACGACCTGCAAGCACCCTGCTCTCATGCCACCCCTCTTTTCTGCTCTTCCTCTCTTCCCCTCTCTCATGCTGTACCCATATCGTCATACCCCCTCTTTCTATCCATACACTCCTCTCTCATCCCTCCCCCTCTCCTCTTATTCACACCCCGACCCCCCTTCTCTTTGCCTTTCTCCCTCCTTCAGATGCAGTATAATTATCTGGTCATCATTATCTGAATCGTTCTGTTTCCTCATTATAAACCCATCTGCTGTGCTCCGCTTTGCAATCCAACTAACAGGGAATACACATACAGACATACGGATGCACAAGCACGTGTGCACAAGCACGCGTGCACAAGCACGCTCTCACAAACATGCACACACACACACACACACACACACCTGCTTATGCATGATTATATGAATATTTACACATACAAATGTATGCTTACATGCTCCCATGCACATGAACAAAACATTCTCATGCATACACACATTCGGCCATGCCGGTTGCACACACACACACACACACACACACACACACACACACACACACACGTTCGTACACACAATGCACTCGCTGCCCCCTTCTGTCTCTGTCACCACTGGAGCCACTTGAATTGAGTGACTGAACAAATCACTGTAACTGGTGTGAAGCAATTATGTTAAGAGAGGTAGAGATGTTTTGACTAATCTACTGAGATCCGGAGAGGCATAAAAAACTGTCTGACACCTCTGTCTCTTTGGTGGTCTGGATGTAGCTTTGGTAAAAGCCCCCCTTTTTACTTGTCGCCTTGAATGCAACGCAATGTCATTCTATCTGCATGTGCTCAGCTTTTACCATGTGCCAATTCAGCTCTAATTAAAACTATTTGAGAAATTACTAAGTGTGATGAGGGATGGTGATAGCCTATTTAGAGAAGCGTGTTTGTGACAGAAGGTTCCTGATTGGAATCCTGGGACGTACATACAGGGACAATCTGGGTAGTTGAAGTGAATCAGCAAATCAGCTCTTCTCTGGCAACAACAACCATCAAAGTGCCCTTGAGCAAGACACTGAACGCCCTGCTGCCCTGGTGGAGCTGCTGAGGGAGAGAGAGTGAGAGAGAGAGAGAGAGAGAGAGAGAGAGAGAGAGAGAGAGAGAGAGAGACTTACGTATGCGCTAGAACTGAGCAGCTCCCAGGGGGCAGAGCATCAATGTATGTAAGCTCCCCCTCCCTCAGGCGCTACTCTCCCAGGCTGTTTCTGTAAATAAGAATGTGTTCTTAGTCAACTTGCCTGTGCCCTGTGTCACGGAGCTAGTTCAACATAGTCTGACTTCACAAAACCAAACAATGTTCAATCCTGGCTAAACGGTCCCACAAAGCTGGTTTTCAACTGGCTCTGTCCACCCAGGATTTTCCAATCCAGCTATGAGTGTGTTCATGTAAAAGGAGCATGATTCATAACAAATAGCCAATTACATGCAACATGGACAGATCCAGAGCAGAGTATTTAAGATAGGATGAAACTATTGATCCCCGCGGGCAGATTAGGTTGTTGCAGCGGCAAAAGTAAAGAAAAGGAAATATATAGGGATTATGAACATACAACTAGAATGTAAAAATAAGCAATCGAAAATATTGGAATATATGATAAAATAGTATAGTAGACAATGAATAATTGTGGGGTTATGTAAACATATACTGCTGACAATTTCAACATGTTTAGTAGACTGTGAAAGTTACAAGTATGGGAAAGAAATGGATTACTAACATTTATGTTCTTCTCTCTGTACGAACAAATTATTATAATGAATACATATGAGCAATACACAAACATTATAATGGTGAAAAGTTGCTGCCAAGTTGCTCCAAGGCTAGAAAGGACTGCAGGGGGAAAAGTGTCGCAAATAAATGCGCAAATAAATAGGCCCATCACTGCCCCGTCATTAAGGCACAGGGCCATACTTTTCATTAATACAGTATTGTGCCATCACATTGAGGCTGTGAAAAGATTTTCTATCCACAAAGTCAACCTCATGTTCCCCAGTGCTGCAGTGATTGTAATATGGGTGCAGTCTATTGCATCAATCAGTCTTGGGAATCCTATGAAAGAATTTCAGTGCACTTAACATTTCATTCATTACTAATCACTATAGTCAACTAATTTAAGCTTCCTGCTATTTGTTAGAAGCCGTCTTTTGTGGCCTGAGTGGTCAAATGGCCTACAGACATTTATTATATATCTGATATAATAAATCACTGTGGAAAACAAAGTGGGTCTCTAAACACTGTTAACAGCCCTTCTCACTATCTGTTCATTCAATAGTATTCCCATGTACAGTTCTTTTTATGACTTTCATGACATTTTTACAATAAATGTTATTGTAATAAATTTAAATAAAGAGACAGGCTTTTTATATGTTTGGGTCAAACACATCAGAAACTCCAGGTTAAACCTGAAGTCACCTCCCTATCCCAATAATCTAGCTTCATAGTATACTCTTCTGGTTAAGAAAGGGTTGGAAATGTTGACTGCAGTACTCATGGAGAACAAGTGTAAGATAGTGAAGGCTGGGGAATTCTTCCAGAACTAATGTAGTACAAAGGATAAGATGCATGATAGGGAACTTTTACCCTGTTACCACTGTATTTTTCACTAAGGCTGCCTTCAATGGGATAAATTTGTAGTTGGCTAATCACACAGTCCATTTAATCAGCAAATCGTTGAAGCTGCTTTCCCCGCTGGAAATGAATGTCAACATTCAAAATAACCTCATTAGACCTGGCGTTAATCAAGATTAGATTTCATTAGAAAATTTCCAACTCCTTGATTAGGCAATTTAAGTTTTAGCAGAGTACATAAACAAATTAAAAAATTTAACTATTAAAAAATATAAGCAAAAAGAATCAATGCAGTGGCATTGGTATCAGACATTTCATGTTTGAAGCAGTTCAGGCAAGCAGGTATAAAGAGCAAAGGTGCTGCAGAGAAGTGCTGCAACTTAAAAGCCTCCGGCACAGGATGAATTTAAAAGCAAGCAGCAATGTATAAATTCAAAACCATTAAGCATCTCATAAAACAGCAATGGCTGGGGCATCAGACACACTTCTAGAGCAGGGCAGTTCAAATGCAAGCAGTGCAAATAATGCATGCAATGTCAGGGAATATTTCAGTGCAATCCATTTGTCAAATACATAAGCATATGCAGAGTGAAAGCAATGGATCCACCAAATTCCAATCCATTAATGAATCCAATATTCTGTGAATAACCAGGTAGATTAGTGAAGTGCAAAAATGTCTATCAAAGAGCATTATACAGTATATGCCTAGATACTGCTGTGATGACCTCTAAAAGCTCCAGTCTAAAAGCCAAGCCTTTTAGCACTCACACAGCCTTGCAGTGCCAGACAGTGTGTGTGTGTGTGTGTGTGTGTGTGTGTGTGTGTGTGTGTGTGTGTGTGTGTGTGTATACCAGGGAACACTGTTCTTTGGTCACAGCGTAACATCCATGTTCCGACTCTGACACATAGTGCCCTGTACACATAAACACACACACACACACACACACACACACACACTGTTTCTCTGTGTTGCTCTGTCACTCTGTCTGTCAGACTCTTTGTTTCTATCTGAAACATGTACATACGTCCTCTCTCCCTCTCTCTCTCTCTCACACACACACACACACATACATACACACATTCTGTCTCACACAGATACATACACTGTCTACTACTCACACACATACACACACCATCTGACAAACAGGGTCACAGGAAGACACACACTGAGACACATACACACAACCACACACACACACACACACATACACATAAACACACATACACACAGTGCCCCAGCTGTCGGAGGGATTAGAGATTAGGAGACAGGAAGAGGATGAATCCCTCTAAACACAGCAGCCCATAACATGACCACTCAGATACATCTACAAACCTTTATCCCGACACATCTGCAGGCGGGCTGAAACCCCCATTCAGAAAGAAGTTGGCCATGTAAATGTTATGTATATTCACATAGAGCCTTGAAGAATCTGGCTCAAATACAGCAAATGTGCTTCTTACAACTTCCATAAAACATTCTAACTCTAAATAAGGGGCCTACTCATAATGTCACCAATATTTTACTCATGTTTCTACCAATCAGGTCCATTCTATTGCTTTAATCTATTTTTCTCTCATGTTTACGGCTGTTATTGATTGGATGTTTTTCATTGTTACCCTGCCTTAACCATGAAAGCCTTGTTTTTAGAGTATTGTTTAAATAATGCCACTCTGTGAAGCAGAGGGATTAGGTTCAAAACATATGAACAGTGGTGCAGGATCATGAACTTTGTCACTTCTATCCTTTCTCCCTAAGCTATTTCTCTTGGAGCTTTCCACTATACTGTACTTATCAAATAAAACAGAAAAGACAAAAAAAAAAAACAATAAAGATGTTCCATGTAGGAGTTTCTCATTAACGTGGCTATGAAAATAATGGCAACACTCTAATGCTACCAAAAAAAAATTATGACTACTGCCATTGCAAAACAATGATCTGCTTGATGTTTTAATTTCCTTTCCCATTTCTCACATATCTATTCAGCATCGCTGTCTGAATCATGTCTCAATCTTGTTCATGGGTAAAAATCTAGGCCAAATGTGAATTTTGATTTAGGGTGGATATTCACACTAGGGTGGGATAGTTAAATCATGATAAGTAATTTTCATTTTAATAATTAATGAAGAGGAATGACTAATTTATGTCATTAAATTAGTCCCCCCAAGATTTGACGATTCCTCGGTCAGAGAAACTTATGCAGAATCTGGCCGACAGCCACAGAATTCAGACTGCTGCGAATGGAAAAAACAGGTTGAATCGTGCAGAATAGAGGCCAGAAATTTACATTTAGTTCCAGGAGATCGCTGAGAGAGAGGGAGAAGGAGAAGGAGGAAGGGAGAAAGAGGGAAAGTGAGAAATGGGAAATGGAAGGGAGGGGGTCGGGTAAACAGAGTTGGAGAACATGAGAGAGAGAGAGTCCACCGCATACAGTCTGCATACTACCATCCCCCTGTCTGTCTGGCTATAGGGTCTCTCGGGGGTTTGACATCAGTCAAGACCGCATCCTGTGAGTCAGTCTCATAGAAATAGGCTAAACTGACTCTTACTCCAAATGAAGTGATCCCTAAATTTCAGATCAACAACTAACTCAATATCTTTTTTACATGAGGTCATCTTATGTAAATACTTCACCACAGGACGCTCGGTGTGTTTACACGCAGTTTAACAGTTCAGCATGTTAACAGTGCTCTTTCACTTGAGATGAAGTGACCTCACATCAATTGTAATTTTAATCAGCATGCGGTCCAGCAAAGTAGGCTTGGACAAGCAATCCAGTTGTAGCCTGCATGTAAACATAGTCACTGATTCTTTGTGTGTGTGTGTGTGTGTGTGTGTGTGTGTGGCCGGTGATGCCTCCAGCATTAGCTCTATTCCAGCTGTCAGTCAGGGCGGCGCTGTCCTGCCTCCGGGCCGTCTTTGTCCAGCGGAGCGT
>NW_027278843.1:140000-170000 GCF_046629955.1 Centroberyx affinis | reverse complement strand
CAATCTCCTATCAACCCATTACTTCTCTCTTTTCCCTCTACGTCTCTCTTACATACTCTTACACATACAGTCTCTCTCTCTCTCTCTCCCTCTCTCTCTCTCTCTCTCACTCGCTCTCTCTCACTCTCTCCCTCCCTTTCTCCCTCCCTCCCTCTCTTTCTCCCTATCTTTGCCCCTTATACTAGTTATTATTTCAGTGGATGCTTTCTGGCACAGCAGGGAGATTCCATATCTTGTCAAAGCACAAAATGAATCGCATTCACATAGAAAACAAATATAACAAAACTGTCACATTAAGAAAGTATACAGGATTTTATTATTTATCCGGCAGTATCGCTCATTTCCCTTAATGTGTGACAACAATCATCACTGCAGCTGATATTGCATCGTGAATCTTCTCAGCTGGTAGACAGGGAATATGTTGAGGATCATTGTTGGCATGATTTTGGAAAAAGAGATTCCAGCTCAATTTCAACTGACGAAATGAACACAGCCTGGCTTTCCTCGGTAGCACAAGGAACACAACTGCCTGTGAAGGTCTGTTTCTGTGTCCAGGTTGTGTCCACTGAGTCTGTACTTTATAGTCTGCTTTGATTGAGTATGGGATATAACTGTCTTTTTGTTTTTGATATTTTGCTGGGCAAGAATGACTGACTAACTCTGATACTGAACTTCAGAACCAGCTGGTAGAGATGACTCTTGCCTATGTTCAACTCTTGGCATTGCGGGGATAAGAGTGGGTGTCACTGACTTGGAGATGATCATAAAATGCGATGGCTCACTTTTGAATTTCAACAGGAAGTGAATATTGCTTGCGTCATGCCCAGCATGAATTATTAGCTGTTCCTTCACATTCTTACTATATCTTTGCGTAGCTCTGCAAGCAGGGCTTCCAGTGGGTGTTTTGTTTCCCACTGTGAAAAGCTATGACTGCTAAATGGATCAATTTATTTCAATTTCATTTTCAATTTTGATTTCAATTTCAGTGTAGTTTCAGTCGTTCACACTTTGTTAGTTTAGTTCCAGTTTCTCAGAAAAGTTTCATTTTGGTTTTTATTTAATTTAGCTTGGGTTTGGGGATTAGCCTTTTCACAGACAGGGTCAAGGAGGATGCATCTGAAAGAGCTGTTTTACATGATTCTTATTTCCTCTGACTCCCAGTGGCTCCAGGGGTGTTGTACTTCTGCTGACCTTGGGCCAAGTTATAGTGAATGTAATTTTGTTCAGCCTTAATATCTTTGGTGTGCAGAGAGTCTCAGTCTCCAGCTGTATACTTCACAGTAACATGATCCATAATACATTTATACATTCCTGCTCAGCTTTCTACCTTGCAGCGACACACTAAACTAATAATGGCTTTACTCTATCTCTCTCCCTGTGTGTATCTCTTTGGCTCTCTTGCTCCGTCTCTCTATCTTTCTGTCTCTTTCTCTGTCATTACATGTTTCTCCCCCCATTCTCTGTGTTTGTCTCCTTCTTTATGTCTCGTTCTCTCTGTTTCTCTTGCATTCCTCTTTTTGAGACTGTCTCAAAGAAAACCTTGACAACAGGGGAGAGGCAATGAAATGAAAAAAAAAAAGTACTCAGAATGGTCTTTCTCCAGATCGTGCCTCACTCCCACAAGAAACACCTGTGATGGTGTTTGTGTGTGTGCGTGTGTGGGAATGTGTGTGTGTGTGGTGTGTGTGTGTGTGTGTGTGTGTGTGTGTGTGTGTGTGTGTGTGTGTGTGTGTGTGTGTGTGTGTGTGTGTGTGTAAGTAATTATTATATAATTGCATCTGCATTTGGAAAACTAATGAAAATGTACTAATTGAAAACTATAATTAGCTTTTTAAAGAATATTCATTATAATGCATGAAGTATGGGTAATGTGTCTACCCGAGATAAATGCAAATTTTAACTCTACACCAAGAGCCAATAATATGGTTCCTTAGTTAGCAACACCTTGGTATTGTTAACACGCAATGTCAGTTGTGGCAGCACACTGTCTATCTTACGCTGCAATTTCAAACACTAACAGTTGGAACAGAATAAGCCATTGCATGTCAAGAGTTTGTAAATGTACATTAAGATCCAGTGAAAACCAGTTCCTAGCAAAAAAATGTCCAAGGCACAAAAATTTAAATGCCTCTATTTTACATGGCAAGAATGGGTTCCCTGCTAAGCCATTGCATGGCAAGTTGCATGGCAAGTACTTTGTAAATGTACATTAAGATTCAATGAAAACCTGTAGTTCCCAGCAGTCCAAGGCATGGCTTTAGCAGGGAATGGGTTCCCTCCTAAAGACCAGACCGGGCCGCAACATGCTCTTGTCATCAACGCAACATATTCTTGCCATGTGAAATCTTAATCTTCCCAGGCCTATTATTTGCCTATTATCAGCCTATTATTACTCAGATACATCAAAAGAACTTTCCATTCTACACTAAGTACCCAATGCGCGCTCCTTCCCCTGTTTTGTCTGATAACAGTTGGAAATTTGATTGTGCACTGAGTCAGTTCTCCACAAGCAGCGAGGCACAGACAGTCGAGTGACCACTTTCAGCTGTAAATTCCAAGTGGATCAAGTGTGAGTGATCAAGAGTGGAGTGGGTGGCGGTTTGAGATTTAAATAGTCTGTAGATTCAGCTCAGCACCTGGTAACAGGACTGCTATAGCACCACAAGTCACCTTTCTACTTCAGGGTTAAGTGGAGCTAATCAGGGGCCAGGGCCGACTCAGCAAGTTAAAAACACAAAGCGCCATGTGCTTGAACCAGGTGTGTCAAGTAAAAAAATCATTACAAAAGCCTTGTTTTGCGCAATATGCAAACAGATCAGATTAAAAACAAAAGACAAACATTGTGCGATCGATCGAACATGCTCCTGTACATTTTCCTGCTCAGCTATACATAGGAAGCACTCCATGTGCCATGTGTATAGTGAGGAGAGGGAGAGAGAGAGAGAGAGAGAGAGAGAGAGAGAGTATCCCGTATACTTTCTTAATGTGACAGTTTTGTTATATTTGTTTTCTACGTGAATGCAATTAATTTTGTGCTTTGGCAAGATATGGAATCTCCCTGCTGTGCCAGAAAGCACCCACTGAAATAATAACTAGTATAAGGGGCAAAGATAGGGAGAAAGAGAGGGCGAGAGAGAGAGAGAGAGAGAGAGAGAGAGAGGGGGGGGGGGGGGGATACAGACATAGAAGTAAAGAGAGAGAGAGACAGACAGATTCTCCACACTAGGCAATCTAATGTTATCCTCAGGGTTCCCCGAGGATAACACACAGAAACACACAAACAAACACACACACCCACACACACACACACACAATGTCCCTTTTCTATTTCTTCCTCTTCTCTCCCTCTTCCCCTATTTCTCATTTTGCTGCCACTTCTCTTGCTCCTTCCTTCACTCTTTTTTTCTCTCTCTCCTTCCTCCAACTCTGCTCTTCTCTCTTTCTGCTCTCTACCTTCTCTTTCAACCCCTTTAGTTTTTTCCCCTCTCATCTCTTCCCCCCCCTGCCTTCCACTTTATCACTGCTTCATTGTGTGACAATTTAATCCTGCAACCAGTGGCAGCATAGTGTTGGCAGCACTAAGTGTATGTATGAGACAGAGAGAGAGAGAGAGAGAGAGAGAGAGAGAGAGAGAGAGAGAGAGAGAGAAAGAGAGAGAGAGAGAGAGAGAGAGAGAGAGAGAGACAGAGAGTGTGTGTTGACTAGGTGCCAGTTGGCCTGTGGTGCAGTGAGCTGTCCTAATGAAGTGATCCTATGTGCCTGTCCACCTAATCTGAATTTGGTTTGATTCAGCCAGCATACAGGTTATTGTGCAGACCAATCTAATAACAATTTACATTGTTTTTAACATGAGGAAATTAGTAAATAGATTAAAAAAAATCCTTAAGATCCTAACACCAAACCAGGCCCGCAACTGATTCAGCTCATTTGGAGGTTCATCTAACAAAATCCGTCCTGTTTTTTGGACTTCTAACATACTGGCCTGAAGGCTTTTATCCTGCCTATACATGGCAGTGACTTGGTAATGCTCTGAAAACATCATACAGGCATTAGTTGCCATTAGTTTCACACTGCTGAAGCCACCAATTTCCTCACAGTGCTTTGGGGACCAATTTTATCTTCCCACAAAGAACTTTACATCATGACCCAGACTTTGAAAACATTGCTGTACAGTCAAACTGAGCCAACGGAGGCCATTTAGAGGAATTAACATTCGGAGCAGTGCATTATATAGACACCCATGCAAGTTTTATGAAATGCATACAGTGTAATTTACTGTTTAATGTTTTTGGGTGTGTGTGCCAACAGTAAAATTATATTGTATTGATTGTGAGCATTGTAAGTTACAATACAATGCATAATACATTTATTTTTTTATTGCAATGTGTTTTTCAACAGATGGGTCAGTTTATATGTCTGTGGTTGGCTCTACTGTATTGTATATCTCCTATCGGGATTTTTTCTAATCTGACATTGATCACAGATTCTTTAAAACCATATCACTCAAAATATTTGTTTATTTTGATTTTTACTTGGTTGTACTTAAAGGTTGCATGGTCCGTTTTGTGATGAGTAAATTGCACAACACTATGAACCATGAACCTCATTCACAACTTACACTATAAGAGTGTTTGGAGACGCAAGGTTATTATCTGACAGTAACAATTCAGTCGCAGACAAACAGAACTGGCACACCAAAGAGTAATTAAAGCAATCGGACCAATAAGATCCCAGGAGAATCAATAGTGCAATCAGATCAGCTAAGACGAAATCTAGAGGTCAAGTCTTTGATCGACTGACCTCTGTCCAACCAATCCCAGGATCAATACTTCTAGTCAGGAAGACTGTCAATGGCGACACATCTCTTTGTGCCAGAGTTTAACACAAAGTCAGTCAGTCATTATACACTGTATGTGTGGTTTATTTTAATAAGTAATGATAGCAATGATAGAAATGATAGCAATACTGCAATACTGTAAACAACTGCCAGTCACCTTATATCATGTTTTTAGCTAGCTGTCAATACTCATCCTTAGAGCAGATATTCTTGCTCAAGGGCACTTCAGTGTATCACTGTCAGTACCACAAATTGAATCAGCAATGCTTTGACAATTGGGCAGCTTCCCTGACAAGCCCATACCAACCTGCCACCCTAACAGGCTGGAAAGTTACCGCTTGCACTCATGTGACAATTAACCTTTCTAAATAGCATGAGTCAGGTTCTTCAACATAAGCCTTGAAAAATCTGTCGGCTTTTGGCTAAGGCAGATTTCTTTCTGATTAAGATATCACAAGAGCTAGAAGACAGCACCCATTTTACATTCACATATTAGGCATTCAGTTTACGGTAGTTCTTTTCTCTGACTACAACAGCAGAATAATCTTAAATTCCAAGATCACCAAAATACAAGCAACCAACAGCAAAAAGGGCAAAGGTCAACACCTTATTATAATAATCATGCAGTCCTTCCCTGTAGTTTGACTATAACTTGACAGAAACATACATAACAAAATTTGACCTGACTGGCACTCTTGCTGCCAGTTAATCATACACCTGTCTTCAACTGAATATTTACTGGTGAGACTGTTGTATTTGGTGACACACTGAGGAAAAATGAAGTCATTGCTTATTAAGAGGATACAGTCTCTCATCCTTCTCCTTTCCTTCAGTAGTAGTCGCATTGTAACAGCTCATACTTTCCCAAATATTTATTTCTGTTACTCTCAAATAACATTGTAAATATGGGAAATGGGGAGTTGCAATTTAAGGGGATATAGTCTTATGTCTGCCTGCCAGGTTGATGATGATGTGTGAGTGGTCTATTGGATACAAATCATATATTGTATATAATAATCGTATAATGTACAGAGACTTTTATTCTTAACCCGGTTACTCAAGTAACCCTGTTTGGAGTTGATACATGTAAACGTCGGTACTTGGTTAGAAAAACCTGGTTAAGCTCATAACACCGATTATGTGAAACCCAGTTAAGATGCCTGGCTTACTCTGGTATCAAAGGGGTTACTGCAGCATGTAAATATCTACTCGTCTCACTTTTGGGTTACGCCGTGTGTGCAAACTCAGACTCACACAAAGTTATGGTTACATTTTGATGTCAACAAAAACATGGCAGCGAGTAGTACTTACAATTGAAATTACTACCAAGATGATAATTTATTTTTGGTGTATTAGAAGTAAACTTCAAATAGTAAAATAGTCATACTATTTTTGCTGGTTGACTGGTCAGTCTGGACACTACAGGTACACATATAATGCTGTTTATTCATGGCAACAGTGATACTCAACCAGAAAAAAGCTTAACCTGAATATGACCAATAGCCAAGTTACTCATGTACATCTGTATTCTGTTCAGTCAGAGTTGACCACACACCCCTGTATGAGAGAGAGAGAGAGAGAGAGAGTGAGAGAGAGAGAGAGAGAGAGAGAGAGAGAGAGAGAGAGAGAGAGAGAGAGAGAGAGAGGATCATCAGTCAGACTGCAGACCTGTTAGTACCCCTGTTGAGCCTCCACGGCTACCGCTGTGTGCATGTATGAGCGTGTGTGTGTGTGTGTGTGTGTGTGTGTATGTGTGTGTGTGTGTGTGTGTGTGTGTTGAAACACTGCTACATGTGTGAGATGGAGCGGACAGAGTGGGTCTTAGCTAGCTATATCCACCTACCACACTACTCAGAAGACACACACACACCAACACCACACTAATAAGATATGCGCAACACATGATATATTCACATGGTCTATCCCCCTATTCAATTACCAGCCTATACGCAGCCTCTATATGTTCTGAGAATTTATTCCAAGAATGAGTTAAAAATGGAACTTGTTGAAATCTCTGTTTATGACGACAGACCTTTCTCTCCGTATCCAACTTGAGTGCTGCAGGAGAAAAACAGCCTCGCTTTCTCTCTCTCTCTCTCCTCTCTCTTCCTCTATCATTTCCTTTCCTCGCCTCCGCATCTCTCTGTCTCATTCTTTCCCTCCCTCTCCCACCTCCTTTCCACTGGCTCCGATGTGATGAAGTGGTTGGCTTTCACTTCCAGGAATTTCACTTTGTAAAGATTATTCACCAAGTCATTCATTTGTTAATGAAATATATATTCTTTGACACATCCCGAGGGGTTACGCTAACAAGCTAACATGTCTAGTTTATAGTGAGTCACAGAGTAAACAAGATGTAAATGCTGAGACGCAAACTGTTGAAACTCATACTGTTCTCTCTCTCTCCTGTCCTCTCCCTCCTCATCCCTTCTTTTTCTCCTTCCCTTCTCACTCCCTCTCTCCTCTCCTACACTTTGCAGCCTTATTTCCAACCTATATCAACAAGTTAGCAAGCCGGTTCTGTTTATGCTTCAAATTCAGTTTAACCAAAAGACTACATACTAATAAAAAATCATTACCACTCCCTCTTTCCCCACTTTGGGAAATGTTAACAAGCTTAGTGGCTCCGAAGCAGTTCTAGTGAGTCCCAAGGTATCTTAGACTGCTCAGTGTAGATCCATGTATAAGACCAATGCTTTCCTGAAGCTACATGAAATTGTGTTTAAGGTTATAATTCAGATGATTTTAATGTATTTACCCTTTATCATTCCCTTTGCTACAGTTATGGTTTATGATTGCAGTTTTATAGTGAGTCCCAGTGTAAATAGCGCAGAGAGAGAGAGAGAGAGAGAGAGAGAGAGCGAGAGAGAGAGAAGAGGGGGGGGGGGGGGGTGTCCTGAATAAAAAAGGCTTTAAAAGGACAATTTGAGTACATAGAAGTAACACATGACTTAGCATCATTGGCAGTCACTCATGCTGCTGAACACACACACACACACACACACACACACACACAGAGCCCATAACCACCACCTCTGTTTCTCACACATTTCTCACACGTATGCCCACACACCCCTTCATGACCCTACTCAACATGCAACATGGGTAACTTCCTTGGTCGAATGAAAGACAGGGCTTCAATTTTAAATCCTGTGTGTGTGTGTGTGTGTGTGTGTGTGTGTGTGTGTTTGCGCATGTGCTTGTGTGCATGGTGTGAGCGTTTGTGTGTGCTTGTCCATGGACCAGACTAAGCATGAATATAGCTAGTTACGCCAGTCTGTTTGTACTTGTGTGTGATCTAGAATTTATTATCGGTAGCACTTTACATTACGGTACACAAATTACAGGGTAATAACTGTAATTACATAAAAAATTATGGTAATTTCTGGTAATAAGTAACTATTTGCAATCATAATGTGTAATTTCTTGGTTAAATGCTGGTAAGTACAGCGGCTCTGTATAATTAGTGATATTACCCTGGAGTATTAGCATTAGAACAGCTCTACATTAATTGTAGTAAGTTGTGCAATCATGACTGAATAATTACTATGCAATACTTTGGAAACATTTGCTTACTGGTTCTTTCCTTCTCTCTTCAATGGAACTTCCATGTTCTAGTTCAGAAGACGGATGAGGTTGTCACATTATTATGACCACGTACTTATTATGAAAGTACTAGGTAACACCATGAGAACTGTACTGTCAGGCTAGATACCTCTTCCTTAATTCAATAGGGTGATGAGGTAGATACCACATTATTACTCAATGCCTATCATGTATGGAGAGAAATACCTGACAATCCAAAAGCTTGAAGCTAAGTTTTCAAAGCATGAAGCTAGTTTTGAAAGTGTCAAGAGATGTATTGCAATGTATCCAAAGCTCTTATCCCAGCCCCAAACTTTATGCAGACAGTGTATAGTCCCCTTACACTGATGTAGCCTTTGAAAGATTAAAGATGTGTGTTACAATTTGTCTTTTCGGCTCAGTCTACAACATATGAGAAAGAACAGGCTGTGCTGGCTGCTGCAGAACTAGCAGAAGACAGTTGAAGGAACAACGTAGGATGGGGGATTTTTGATGGTTACCACTGCACCTATACCGACAAGCTGTTTCAAAGTATGTTTTAAGAACATGGAACTACTGTTATATGGATCACATTTGTTACAAAAAGTCTCTAGCTGCATAAAAATTGCATAAAAGTCCATATTAAGAACATGGATTATATCCACGATTGTGTATAAATGTCTGTATTTGTACAGTATCTGTCCAACAAGTGCAGTTTACACAGTGCACGTTCATGTTTGTGTGTCTGTGCGCGTGTGTGTGTGTGTGTGACTAGTGTCTATATCCCTCTCAGTTGTAGTGGCAGTAGTTAGAGCGGAGCGTGAGAGCAGCCTCGGGAGAAAAACACGCTGAGCTTCCATGTCTACCATTTGCAACCACTCTGTTATACAACTCTATGCTGGAGGGCACCCATTTACCCACCAATGCAATATACCGTCCCACTGTTAGCAAAATGAATGCCATCCAAGCACTCACTGAATGGAGGGAGAGGGGAGATCACAGGCGGGAGGAAGGAATGGACGAAATAGCGGGTGAGAAAGGCAGAAAGGGGATCAAAGGGAGGATAAAATGAAGTGTTCTGGAATTGAATTAAATTGAATAACAATGACAAAGAGAGGAGAGAATTCTGCTCTAAACCTCTCCTGCCTCTCCTCTCTCTCTCCCTCCCTCCATCATTCCACCTCCTCATTTATATTCATCATCTTCTGGTCTTGCTGATCAGTTTCCGCTGGATATTGATTACTGCTATAACTGCACAACACACATCACATGCCCTCTGGGATCTCTCTCTCTCTCTCTCCCTCGCTCTCTCTCTCTCTCTCTCTCGCTTACCCTGTTTCTAGCTGTATCTCTCTCTCTCTCTCTCTCTCTCTCTCTCTCTCTCTCTCCCTTCTCCCCTTTTCTCTCTCCTCTATGTTTAGATTTCTAAACACGTGTCTCTCTCTCTCTCTCACTCTCTCACCCTACCTCTCTCTCTCACGCACACGCACAGACACACACATAAACACAGCATTTAAAAAAAATATTGACTGTAACCCCTGTATAGTTTGTGTATGACAGGAAGTGGTCTCAGATCCCTTCCCCCTGTCTAATCCTTTGGGACAGTGATCCAGTAATATCCGCGCCTGTGCTGTAGTTCTATTATTACCCTACTAATCAGCATTCTCGTTATTAGGTGTTCGGGAGAAGCACCTCCATAAGAACCAGGCTATGCATGTTCGTTGGATTGTGTAGTCACGTGCAGCGCTGTTTGACATGCATGCTGCTTAGGGGAATTATGGTACTGTTTAGGCACTCAGAACCATGCATAAGGAGAATACAGCATGCGCTCATACACCAGGCAGTACGGTAAGTCAAACAAGCATCAACCAACTGGAGGCTGGTGTGCTGTACTGTACATCCACCTTCCAGGAAGTAGTCTATGACTTTCTAACTGTAGTGGCTATGTCAACATATAAATTAAATATTTTGTTCAGTGATTCTTTTAGCATCTTTACTTCCTGGATTTGATGTATTTCCTGCTGAAACAGGATTTTTGGGGCGGGGCATAATGCAGTGAGGGATCATTCAAAAGTCTAAACCGATGGAATATGAGTCAGGGAGAGAAAGGCAATTTTATTTGATGGGAGGGGTGAGGAAGGGCAGGATTGTTTAAAAATGTGATGGTTTTAGACATTCATATAAGTAAAGTAATGGGAGTTCATTCCATAGGGACTTTAACAGGTTTTTAAAGACAACATAGTTTCTCTCACTCCAATCATGCAAACCCCCCACCACAGCACCTAGAAAGCATTAGCACACTTGTTATCACATTATGTGAAGTTACGTGAAGTGTGTGAAGTTACTTACTCATCTGTTCAATTCAGTTTCTGATACACGCATATTTATATTCTGTTTCTCTCTGACTTTCTACTGCTGCTTCTCTTAGTTTCTCTCCATCACTCTTTCTCCCTCTTTCTCTTTCTCCCTCCCTCCCTGTTTCTCTCCCCTTCCTCTCTGTTTCCTGTCCCTGTCTCTTTCCATCCTCTCCTTTGTCGCTCTCTGATTTTCTTTTCTCTCCTTCTCTTTCTCTGTTTCCCCACTCTCAGTAGACCGAATTGACTTTCCCCTCCATCAAAGAGAGCGTCCTCCCCAGAGCACCGCTTTTATCCTTCTGTCCCATCTACGTTCTTCTGTCGCTCCTCTCTTCTCCTTCCATCTCCTTCCCTCTTCTCCATATCTGTACCCCGGCTCACCCGCTCTCTACCCGCTTTTCTCTCTCTTCTTCCATCCACTTGCCTCTCTCTGCCACTGAGTTCTGACAATACTTTCTTCTCAGCATGTGAATGGTTCACGACTCAACTATGCTTACAATTTTTTACACGCACATGCATATGCACACCAGGTAGGATGCTTAAAACATGACAGGAGGCAAGGAGGAATCCATAACCTTAATTTTGGCATGATATTCACCACATGGAACACAATGATGAAATGGCCACTTTAACTGTGTGTGCTGCCAACTGACTGCAGCCTAAAGCTGTGGCTTTCCAGGACATTCCTTAGAGTCCCACATAAGTATTTGAGCAAAAATTGATTTTACAGGCTCATGCGTAGGCTTATCTGACTTAATTTCCTCTATTTTCAGGCTAGAGCGATGCGCTGCATCGGAGGGCATGGCAAAGTAATGACTGATTTAAGCAGGTATAAGTTGGGGAATGGAGGGGAGGAGCAGGGAAGGGGATGAAGGGAGGAAATGTTAAGAGAGGAAAATCAGTGGGTAGGAGAGGAGAGGAAGATCAACAGAAGAGGAGCTGGGGATGTGAGGACAGAAGAGACAGGAAGAGGAAGGAAGAGGATGAGAAGGTAGGAAGCAAGGAAGGATGAGAAGAGAGACTGATGAGAGGAAGAGGAGAGAGGGAGGAGGGGAGGGAAGTGTACAGGGACCCCAGCCGGTTAAACAGGATAAGTCGCTGTCAAGTTGATAAAACCTGAGCGTTCTGGTATGTGTATGTATGGGTGTGTGTGTGTGTGTGTGTGTGCACACCTGTCAGCGTCAAGTGGATGAAACCTGGTTTTATGTGCATGCATGTGTGTGTTACTGTCAAGTTAATGACGCCTGTGTGTATGCAGGTGTGTGTATGTGGATGTACGAAAGTTGTACAGTATCTGTCATCTCAGTGATCCAGGAAATCTTGACTCAATTCCTTACAGGCAACCTGTCATCACCTCTGCATGCACGCGCCCACACACACACACACACACACACACACACACACACACACACACACACACACACACAAGCTCTTTGATCAACTTCAGGACAGCTTCTCCTTCACCACCCTCCACACACACACACACACACACAACCACACACACAGCAGCAGCACCAGCCTTTGAAATGACACCTGACATAGATGTGTCACGATATGGCATAGTGGAAAATGTACTAGCAACTCTGCAAACTTTGCTGTGTTCTCTCTCTGTGTATGTTTGTATGTATACTTACACTGCAAGAAATTGAGACAATTATTCCTGAATCAACAAGATGATAGTGTGTGTGTGTGTGTGTGTGTGTGTGTGTGTGTGTGTGTGCGAGGAGCGGAGATACAAGGGTAGAAGTTGATCAAAGAGAGCATGTGTGATAGAGAAAGAGACAGAGACAGAGAGACAGACGGGGAAAAAAAGGGAGAAGAACAAAGAGAGAGACTGCAGACTAGAGCAGTCAGGTGTAAGTCACTTCTGAGGTCTAGTAACTGCAGAACAGACGTGGCTACGGGACGGTTACACTTGTACCATTTCTGTGGTTTAAGGCATTCTGCTACACCCTGCATCAACAACCACCACAGAAACCAGGCACACCAAGCTAAACAATGTATTCGCACAACACGCTGATCAGTGTGCAACTTCCTCAACAAGATTTTCCCAGACAGTCTGGGGATTTGAACCAGTGACCTTGCAGTTCACAAGTCAGTCTCGCTAATCTTTAGATTACCACTGCCCTAAAATCAGGGAGAAGTTTGCAGCTTATTTCTTCATGAATCACTCCACTTCCACCAGGGACTGAGATATCATGGAGATACAGCGAGGCGGTGCAGCTGTCCCTGTTCACATGGTCCTGTGGGAGCCCACAGAGAAAATACAACCCCACTCCCTATATGAAATGACACTATCAAGGGGAGGGCAGAGGGCCCAAAAACATTCTTGCACCTGGGTCCACTGCGGCCCAGCTATGACTGTGGCTGCCAGTGTGCCTTCCAGACTGCTGAAAATGGATCAGTTTGTACTCATAATGATGAAGGAGATTAGCCAGACAAGGGTCTCTGGACACTGATCCAAGATCAGCCCTGTTCCTACTCATAGCAGAGCAGAGCTATAAGCTGCTCTGAGACCTACATAAGACACACTCAGGCAATAATCCTCTGCTTGCACACACATTCAAACATGGATTCACATGAAGGGGCACATACCAATATATGCTGGCATGCACATTGCCGCCTTGCAACATTCACAACATACAGACATGCATTTCCAGTAATTACCAATCATTTATTGAGTACTGCGATGACATGTGCCTCCTGCACCATAGGCTAAAAGATAATAATTTCCCCGGTGTGATAAATTAGTCATGTGAGATTCCTATCATTTATCCAGTGCAGAAACTCATTAATCTTGGATGTCAGCAGAGAAAGTCGATGATGGCAGATGGACAGGTTTACTTAACAAGCCGTCCACCACATGATTCAATCACTGTAGGAATACTCACTCCATGAGGTTGTGGATGCCCTTTGCATAGCAGCTGTCTGAAGAAACAATAGTCCACACACATCCATTTGTGACATTTGTGACCGAAATGAACTTAATCTAATTAACACAGTACATGACCTGTGTCTTAATAGTGGTATTCTCATTACCATGTTAAGATTGAAGTACTGGTGAACATGTGAACTTAGTCAGTGGAAGAGAGGTAATATGAAACAACAGTCTACGCCACACACATTTCTAAACACATTTTGGAGACATCACTAGAGACAAGAGTGGCTTTCTATTATGCTGAGCATTAAATCATTAAAATCTAATTTACCACATGTCCATGTTTGTGAAAGGCAGAGGTAAGAGAGAAAGCATAATTTATTTTGCTGAGGTAGTGTGGGAAAGGAAACTAATGGATTATTTTTCAATAAGTGACAGTGACAAAGTTACCAACAGAACATTGAGGATGTCCTTTGCAGCAACGAGGCTCTTAATTGCATGTTATATTGGTAGCAATTTATGAAGAGAAAAATACAATTTTGCAATACAATTTAAGAAAATTCTGTGCATAATTACTTTTCCACTGTAATTAGATAATTACCATCCCATGATAGAATCCCATCAATTAAAACCATGCAGACCACTCACAATGATATCCTAGTGTGATTCATTGTTGCCGGGAAGAAAATGAGACCAATTTACATCAAGTTGTTAGGAAGAAAGAATTAAAATAGTAACTCAATTATCGACCTGATTTTAAGGGAGAAAACGTCCATGTGCTTTTGTCTAATTAGGCTACATGAACCTGTTAACATCTTTTTCACATAAAAGAATAAATAGCAGAACCCACAACAAACACATTCTCTGTAGGACTGTGGGAAGTAATAATTAAAAATTCAGTCTGTTTCTCCCACATACCCAACCCCCACCCACTTCCTCCTAATGGTAACCCTTGGCATTGCTGCGTTCTTGTTAAATAAAATACTGTTCAGCAACAGATGCATTTCTAGGTCACTGCAATAGAGGCAGAGATCAAACATACACACACACACACACACACATTCACACACACGCTATCTCTCACACATACACAAGCACATGGGGTACTCGTCATTCCGTTTTAGCTGCCAAATGTATGCAGTAGGTAAGTACTAATGCGGCAGTCAGCATTGGAATTCAGCGCATATAAAGTCCTCTGACTAAGCCTGGCTGTCTACTGAGTGGCCTAGGGAACTCACAACAGTTGTAGTCATTTAAATCGCTTAGGCTGATTTGCATTTCGCTGCATCATGGTTTACCCTGCCTTAGAATACAATATAAAAGCCTGTCCATGCTTATCTGCAAATCCGTCTTCAATTCTGTTATTTTGCCGCAGGTCTTGCGTCCTTGACATTGAAATGCCATTTTTTTTTTATCAGAAACGAGTACACCTCAAGAGAATACAGTGGAAAGGTTCAACAGCACTTTGTCTTTCTCAGTGACCTTATATTCTTGATTTGGCCGCGCAGCTCATCTACAGTTAATTAGAGAGAGCAGCATTATGAAATGGTTTTCTTCAACATTAGTTAAAATTCAACAAACACCTCCTCTCCCGCATTATCAGTTTGAGCGGTATAAATGATCCGCTACTAATTGTGTGGATGAAGGGTGTGTTTTTATCTCATGGCCTTGTGCATCTTCAAAAATCGAGTGAAGATTCTGTCTCTCTCTCTCGAGGAATATTAGGTGTGTGGTTCTGACCAGTTTGATGTTACCAGTTTGATGTTTGATATTTGGAAACTGGGCACAACTGTCAGGGGAATAACATGAAGCAAAGATTATGCGATGGGAACATTTTCTATAATCAGAAAGTCTTTAACTGCAAGGTTTAAGTGATTAATTACAACAAAACACCCAAAGTCATCTATAGACTCTATAGTAATAGTAATATGCATCACTGTTCACAATCTAATAGTACTAATTTATATTATTGCCACAGCCATTCCTTTTTCTTAATATTCCAGATGTTTTGTTTTGTTTTTTCCTGAACATCAATCTCTCTCCAGGAGTGTAAACAGCATTTGAGCTGTCAAGCCCCAAAAGCAATTCCCCTCAGTCACACCTCCTGATGACTGCAGAGGCCACTGGGAACACTGCTCCCCGCCATTTCTGATTCCTTGCAGCTCCAGCAGTAAAGTTCTGACGGGCAGTTTTGGAGCAGAGGTGAAAATTTGGGGTCTTTTTCAGTCTGGACTCCTGAATGAACCTCCACAGCTGTCTGTGACATCGATGTGGCTCCAAAGAAAAAAAAAAGAAAAGATTTTGAACATGTGGATCAGAGAATAAACATTGGCTATTTTAACCCATCCTCACTGGACTTCAACCCCTAGGCGACCTAACCAGCACTGTTGCCTCTCTCACACACACACACACACACACACACACACACTCCAAAGCTGTCTATCTGAGAACTGTAGATATAAGGCTTTGCCGACATCACTCAGCTCCAGCCAAAACTCTGTCCTTGCCCCAAAACTCTGCAGGGACATACAGATGAAAAATGTTGGAATATGGAGCAGATTTCATAACCAGAAATAAATCACATTGGATGTCTGATCTCTCTCCACCCCACTGTCAGCCCCCTTCTCTCTCTCTCTCTCTCTTTCACACTCTCTCTCTCTCTCTCTCTCTCTATTTTCTTTCTCCTCTATGTCTCTGGGCAGCTCTAAGACACATGTCTCTCTGGCAAAACTATTATTGAATCAAACACACACGCACTAGCACTTTCTCTCTGCATCACTCCATCTGTCACACACACACACACACACAAAAAAACTATCAAGCACCCACATTCTTACACACTCTCACTTTCTCTCTCATGCACATACAAGGACATGCACAGACAAGCATGCACACACACACAAACACACACACACACACACACACACACACACAGAGGGGCTAAAGCCTCGTCTATCTGAAGGGACCAGACCATGCCAGTCCAGTTAGCATTGGAGCGGAGTCAGAAAGTGACATCACTTATATAAGCTGAGAGCTCCATCTCCCTCTCTGCTCGTCTAAGCTCCGACTGCACAAGGTCACACTGGAACTGATGGGCTGCTCAATCAGGTCGCCAGTGTTACTCTTCATCTATCCAAAATCTGTTAAGTACATACTTAATCCTAACTGTGCATGGAGTAGGCAAAATTTTCTCCAGCAGCAGGAAACTGAAAAAAATGCCAGGATGTTGCACCCGCTCAGTGGATCTGAAACATGTGTGCTACCTGCTGACCTGCTACTTGCTTGAATATTGTGGATTTAAAATGGCTTAGATGGATCAATTTTCTCCAGTAACAGAACACTGAACATAGGTTTGATCAAGAAGACACTGGAAAAACAAGTTAAACAAATGCAGTATATAGGCTAACTATATACGTATATAACCATACTGCTCACTCATGCTGATACCTGTATGCGGTCTACTGACACCTTTTGTGATTGGTTTCTTCACTCATGTTGCAACATTTTTTATGTAGTTTTTTTTTTTTTTTCCCTAGCTAGTAGGCTATTTTTTCCAATCTCTACTCAATTAAAGTCAGAAAAAAACAAAATAAAAACATCCAGGAATTTTAAAATGACAAATGGACTACCAAAAGTTGTCACAACCCCAAATTCAGTATATTCACACTGACAAGCAAACTACTGCATCATGAAGCAGAGTATTTTGAGAGTTTGGCCAGGGTGTACTATGGGTGCAATGTTACTGCCCTTTTACCTGCTGGCTTTTTTAAGAACCAAGAAGCGGTATGTTACAACTACCCTCTGTGAAATTACCACTGTGCGATTCCTGACATTTCTAAATGGTACAGAAAGCCACTTTGCAACAGCTGTGGAGTAGGATGGGGGATGGAAATATGGCTGCTACTGAAAACTGCAGAGACCAGATTCTCTCAGCTAAAGACTCTGGTTCAATTTATGGCATCGACTGAAGACCCAGGTCAGGGTGTGTGTATGCGTGTGTTAGAATGTGTGTTTGTTAGTGTGTGTGTGTGTGTGTGTGTGTGTGCTATATTAATGCTACTACAGCTGCTACAACAGCAACTACTACAATAGCGTGCGTTTGTCTCAGCTGTGATCATTTTATTTAAAAAAAACAAAAAACACTTAAACACAGCAGTATAACTTATCCAATGAGAGAGAGAGAGAGAAAGAGAGAGAGAGAGAGAGAGAGAGAGAGAGAGATGATAGCTTAAAAGCCCACTTTCAAAAAAAACATCACTATCAGTGTCCATGTCGTGTGTGTATGTCTGCCACAGTCTTGATCACTTATAAAACCACTTACACTTACACATGGACACTTACACAGGACATGGACATGTGTTGTGTGTGTGTGTGTGTGTGTGTGTGTGTGTAATAGGCTCTTTACTAAGTCTTGCTAAGCCTGAGAGCATTGAGAGCTGACACTTTTGGATAAATCATTCTATGGTATGATATAAGTGCTTAGAGAGAGAGTGAGAGAGGGCATAGTGGATAAAAACTCCCACTGTTTAGACCCTCATGGAAAAACATATGTGGTATTAAATATTGACGAGGGAACCCATTAACATACATTAAATTACAGCAAGATGAGCACGGAGCTTACAGCCTGCAGCTGGTAGGGACCCTATATAAGCTCCCATAATTTGAATGATGAACTCTCTCCAGTAAAGCCTCTGAAGCTCGGTGAATACTCCATTCTCATCCATGTATCTAGTTTTGGACAAGCTACATCTTGTGTTACTTGTGATTAAATGTAGCTCAGATTTGAATGTAGCTCTTAGTAGCATAAAGGTTGGAGAACTGGGCTTGTGACTGGAAGGGGGAAAATAAAGTGAGAAATATCGTCCAATATATCCCCAAATGAAATATCATGATCGCCTTGATAAAAAAATAAATGTAACAACGATACGCAAGTCCTTGACCTTAGATACACATAAAGTTTTGTTTTCTTTTTCTCCTTAAGGAATTTTCTAAAGGGAAATTCCACTCAGCCACAGTCTGCTGTAACTGGATAAAGAGAAACCTCATTTCTGAAAGGCTCTCGGGAAAAGAGAGACATTCAGTAAAGTGAAGTGTTCAAACCTTTTGAAACACAACACATTGAAATGCAGAGGCAAAGCTTCATCTGTTCACATCCTTAACACCTTGTACAATATGGTTTGTGGTTGATGATGTTTCATTTGCATGAGTCAACACAGAAACTGACTCAATATTTTATGGAAAATCAAGATCAGATCTAAAAAAAAAATGCATCTGATAGTTAAATTGGTGAAAAGGTGGCCAAAGGCTTGTGGCTTCTTGAATCTTTTTTTCATAAAACATAATATGTACATACAAGTAGAATGCAGCATTAAAAAGGTAGGCACAGGTTTGCTCAGGGATTTAACCATAAACATTTAAATATTTCCTTAAAGTTATTCAAGACACCATTTTTTGGTTTGACCCATGACTGCTGACTAGCAGCTCACTTGGTAAATAATTTGTTAGTTGGAGTTTAAACGCTATTCTCTTTCATGTGGAGACATTTTGCATAGAGTCAGATCAAGTGCTGTACAGTAAATGAGTCTGTGACTCAGTCGGGCTTGATATACCACTCAAAAAGACTGCAGCACAATCAAGGCCTGATTCTCCATCATGAGTTAAGACACAAATTTCAAAGTCGATATGCGTTGAAACATTGCTGATCCTTGTGACTCCCTCCGCTGTGTGCTTTTGTCCGTTGCCATATTTCACACAGATTGATGTGTCTCCCAAAAGACTACAGCAGACTAATGTTTGCTTCCATACGGTGGACATAAATTGTAAGATGTTGAAAATTTAATTTGGTTGTGGGTTGAAATATTGCTGCTCTGAGGATCTCAGTGGCAGAACGGCGAACTATTACCATTTAAACACTGTGCCTTTTTTCTGTTGTCATAGTAATGTGGCAAACTCTGAGCGATTTCTGTGCCCCTCCAAGAGACTATGGCAGCCTCCCCATGGGGAGTAGTGTGTGTTTTAGCCTAACACAGAGCAGTGACAGTGTCTGCCAAACCGCACACTTCTCTGCTACAGAACATCTCTTGATTCTCAAAACAACAGGCAGACAAGCAGCTTCAGGCTCATTCATAATGATTACAGCACTAGACAGGGTTGCTGTCTCTCTTTCTCTGCCTCCTTAGGTCTGTGATAGAAACGGGAAGCCTCTACAAGGATTTCTACAGCTGTTAACACAGCCAGGGTTTGTAATAAAATGACCCGTTTCCCCGCAGACATAAAGACATATTCATAACAGTCTCATTGCAACAACTGTCATTCCAGAACCTTTCACAACCACACTAATATCACTGGAGAGGCATTCAGAGAGAAAGGTATATGGACAGGAGAGAGGGAAAGAGAGCTCATCCTCTTGCTGCAGCGGAAAAAAAATACTGTAGGAGAGAAGGAAAGAGGAAAAAAGAGAGGAAGAGATTTTTAGAGAGACAGGAGGGAGAATGGAAGGGGAGGGAGAGAGAGAGAGAGAGAGAGAGAGAGAGAGAGGGAGACACACAGAGGGCAAGAGACAGACACAGAGGAGAGAGCGAGGGATAGAGAGAAGGAAAAAGAGAGTTGCAGCGGGACATACTGACAGTTGCTGCCTGTCATCACACACCAGGGGATTTTGGTCTGTGTGTGTGTGTGTGTGTGTGTGTGTGTGTGTGTTTGTGTGGTGTGATATTTGAATATGCACCGCCAGCCGTCATATTGAGTAAAGAGACATAAGACATCTCTCTCTCTCTGTATCCTTCTCTCTCTCTCTCTCTCACAGACAGAGTGCTCACAGCAGCAGGAAATGCCATTGCTGCCTAGCAACCACGTGGTAGCCTGTGGGGCTATGGCAATATGACAGTTTTTTTTTCTTTTCTATCTCTCTTCGCCAAATTTCACACTTCCCCTTGATGCACACGCACGGCCAAACCATTACGATAGGCTACACACAGGCCGGTGAATGGCTGTCTGACAGATTGGTGTGTGAAATGTGCGTGTGTGTATGTGCACGACCAAACTGTTTTGATCAGCTGTGCGTACGCCAAGACGAGTTGTAGTAATGGCTATTACACGGTATGGCTAGTTGACAGATTGGTGTGTGTGTGTGTGTGTGTGTGTGTGTGTGTGTGTGTGTGTGTGTGTGTGTGTGTGTGTGTGTGTGTGTGAATGAGTGAGTGAGTGACTGCTGTTACACTTGTGAGGGCCAAATGTCCGTACAAAGATAGAACGATGAGGGAAATACTAAAGAATGAGTTTTAATCCAGTCGTGACAATAAAAAGTGAAAGGGTAAGGATTGGCTTAAGGTAAAGGTGAAGTTATGATTAGGGTTTGGGTCATGAGGCGTGTGTGTGCATGCATGTGTGTGTGTGAGTGAGTGAAAGTGTGAGAGAGCTGTTAACAGCTGCAACAAAGCAGAAAAGCTCACAGTTGCTCTTAGTAAAGTGCAGTACTTTTTTTTTTTTTGGAGAGGAGGGGTATTATGTTTATCTGTTTTTTTTTTATATATATATATTTCTTAACTATGGACTACCACAACACTTAATTAGCCACTGCTAGAGAAAATATAATACACATATTTAAAAAGTAAAACATTATAATTGAGTCAAAATTTTCCCCCATGCATGAAAATATGTGGTCACTGTTTAGCATTAATGATTTTGTCACAATAAAGTATCTAAAGAAGAACAGATTTACCACTGGAATTTGCAGCAGAGCCAAAACTAGAACCAAACAAAGACAGATATGGAATAAAAACCAAAACTATCCCCTAACTGCTCGCTCCAAAGAAATGTTGGATTTACTGCCTCTAGTTTTCCTGAGTAATGCGCAGACACTAAGCACAGGGTAGGGATATGTGTATAATAAGCTTAAGACCTTAGAATACATGCTGTTACCCAGAATGCTTTGTGCATATAAAAACAAACTCGCTACCAAATGTCTTCTGAAACCCGAAATGGAAACTGAGCCACCACATACAAAAGAGGGTGTGACGATGTTGAGAGTGTATGGGCATAAAAAAAGACACTGGAAATTTAACTCTGGCTATTTCTAGTTTTTCGGCAGCAAACCTAAACTAAACACAACATAAATTATGCACCACCAGTGCTTAAGTGTTCTCCTCATGGAGTTAAGTCTAACAGACTGTATAGAAGAAGTCTTTTCAGGACAGGTGTATGGTAATGATTCAGTCCATAGGCTTCTCTATCTGCACCTACTCAAACACACATCCACTCAGTATCCACTTTATCGGGTTCATCTCCCCGTTTATGCAAACAGCTTGCTCCTTCAGACAGTGATTCACGAATAAATAAAGCACAAGTACAAGCATGCGGACGGGGTCGAGATGTTCAGTTATTGTTCCACTAAATAATAGACCGGGCACGACACATGATCTAAGCCACTTTGCGCGCAGTGTGATCTTTGGGGCCACATGCACGCACTTCCAGTACCTCAGGAACGACTGCCCCCCCTGGGATTTTCACATACTGCAGTGTTTACTGGAAATGGTGCGGTACACAATACATATCCAGTCAGTGGCAAGTCCTGTGGATGGATATGCTTTGTTTATGAGTGTGGTCAGAGGAGAATGGTAAGACTTGTTCAAGCAAGCAGGCTGCGAGTATGCAAATGACAACTCAGTACCACAGTGCAGAGGGTCATCTCAGAAAGTACAACTCGTCAAACCTTGAAGCTGATGGCCTAAAGCAGCAGAAGACCCACTCCTGTCAGCAAACAAGAAAATGAAGTTACACTGAATGTACTGAACTATATAAATAAAGAGTGGAAAGATCCCTTTTCACGCTGGGATCTCCACAGCATCAATGTGTTGTTGAAAAATCTGAAGGAACTGCTTGACGCTATTGAGTCAGCGTGGACCAAGATCCTTGTGAAACGCTTCCAGCACCTTGTTGAGTCCATGCCTCAAAGAATTCAGGTTATTTGGTAGGTAAAAAGGGTTTACCTGCCAATACTTAGGTGTAGATAATAATGTGGGTACTACACACACAGAACAAACACCCAAACAAGATTCAGTCCCCACCCTTCTTGCCACAGAGGGTTTAGAAACTGAGACAACACAGAAAACTGAAACAACACTTTGTTTCTCTTTCATTTTCTTGATTTCAAAACTCAATTATTGTGTTTTGGCCCATATTTTCTCATAAAGGGTTCCAAAAGTTTTTCAGCACAGGATCCAATTAAGAAGTTTTGTCTCTTGCCTTGAAACCAAGGTTCATTAAATCATATTGCCTCTCTTGTCATGTGGGGACCCACAGGAGATAGGCCCGTGACCCAATTTGGGTTATGGGTCGGCCCATAGTCGTAAAAATTCAGGGTCTATGTGTGCATGGTGGAAATTCATGCTGATACTGTGCTACATTTTCTGTAGGGCTCTCAGGAGAACATAAAGCACCACAGAGATTCTGAGAAATAGAGCAGAACCGGTGAAATGAAATCTTTCTTCAGGCTCCACCATAAATGGCTTCTTCCTGGAGAGCACAAATCCAGGGGAATATGGAGAGTAAGACAGAGAAAATGAAGGAGAAAATGTCAAACAGACAGAAAGAGACAAAGCAACACAATGAACAGGACATTGACCAAGGAGAGAGGTAGGGGAAAAGAGAGAGAGACGAGTGGCAATGGGACTCACACAGACAGTTGCAGGCTATCATCCCACAACCAGGGAGTTTGGTTGGTGGTGTGTGTGTGTGTGCATGTGTGCGTGACTGCGTAAAAATGTCAGCATGACTGGCATTTTCTGGTCACATGAATGCTTTCTGTGCACCTCTGCTTATGCTGTCTGTATTGTAACTGTGCGTGTAATACAGCAGCAGTAAATGGTGTTGTGTGAGTATCTGTGACAGCCCGGCGAGACAGGAGGTGATCATGGAGTAACAGCTGGCAACCTATCGGCCTCCTCGTTCCTCCGTCTCCTCCCTCTCCCCGCACTCCCCACTCCTCGTCTCGCTCCCTACCTCTTCTTTCACTTAATCTGTCTTACTGTCTGTCTCTCTTCACATCCTCCTACCCTTCCTTTCTCTCTCCCTCTCTCTCCCTCTCTCTGTCTCTCTAAAACAGTTGTTGGTGTGAAGTAGGGCCAGTGAGAGAAGTCTCTAATGTTCCTTTTTGCACTTCAGCACAAATTCGTCACTTACTGTAAGCCCAAGCTTGTGATGCATGCGACCATTTCCATATCACTGCTATCAGAGGGAGTATAAATAAGAATTGAGAGAAATTGGTCAAAATGAAAACATATAATGGGTTTTTGAGCGAGTTTCATTGGCTCTAGGGTCGTGGAAATTACTCAGCACACTTTATAAACTTTCGATTTAAGTATGGATTGGGATGATGTATTAGTGGTTGGGCAGTCAAATGTGTCGATGGTGGAATGGATTGTTGCATAGATGAATGGATGAATGGATAGATCAATGGAGAGTGAAAGGTCCAGACTGTGCCAGTGCAACAGACAATAAATCCTGTTTTAATCCCCCTCACAACTCCACCTCCTTTCTCCTTCTATTTCTCCCTCCATCAATCCCTCCATCCCCTCCCAATTCATCCCTCTATCCGTTCCACCTGGTGTGGCTGTGTTCTGTGTGTGTGTGTGTGTGTGTGTGTTAATCCTGTGCTCATCACATTCCGTGGCACACTAACCTTAGTCCTAGTGTAGCTGATGCTCAACAAATCCAGATGAAGCCATGCTTTGATTATAGTACAAGCCATAGCACTTGTGGATATGAAATATGTGGAGACAGATTTGTACAATATCTTTCTTATATATATTGTACACATGGGAAATAGCTTATTGTGCCAAATGATTTGTATGGGGGTCACTGTTTATTGTGATTACTGTGTCATATATTGATGATAATAGGCTGGGTGATTGTGGGGGCATATATATATATGTATGCTTTAAAGCACTAATTCTCATTTTCATTCCACCCTGTCTGTGAGTAATGTATGAAAATTGTCATTTTTGTTTCTTTGTTCTGCTGTCAGAGGGTATGACAATTAGTTTAACATGTTTGAGTGCCATGAGTGTGTTCACATATTCTTGTTTGGTCTACATTTACAAAAGAAGGTGGTGCAATTGTGACTGTAGTGGCCACTGCAAACATTATCAGTATCAAAACCTCCTATATCCAGTCTGACCTTTTCAGTGTCAGTAAGAAAGTAAACGAGTTTAATTTTACGACTGTTAATTGCAGGAAAAAAGGACAATTAGAGATTCAAGGCCCCTGCAGGACACCAAGGCCATGTATGAGTAGTGCATGAACACTCACTATGGTCAGTTTGCATAATGCTATGGCAGGTTCGTGTGAACCTGCGCTTGGTGCAGCCAGCTGTAGCCAGCTGGCTTAACGCTCCTGCTACTGTATAGAGGCCACAGTAATACTGTGTCTGAGCCAATGGGCTGACATAGTTCACAGCAGTCACACTGACACACACACACAGAGGTGAGCAGCCTTTGTGGAGCCAGATGGTGACAGAGAGCGGCTATTTATAACCTCTCTGAGAAAATGTAATGGAGAGACAGAGAGAAAAAGAGGAAAGGAGAAGGACGCAATAGGAACAACATCTTATGACAGCCAATAGCATTGATGTCTGTATCTGAGCATGGATCTGTAATATTGATCCATTGGTTAAAATTGCACTGTATGAAAACTGCACAAGAAGAGACAATGTATTTATCTATTTATAGACCATGGATAGACCAACTCAACCTCTGTGAAACACATATCAAATTGCTGTATCTCCACAATGAATAACACACGGCCTAATCCAAGAACTGTAACAGAATTCTCCAAATCATGGTCAGGAAGTAATGCAAAACAAGTTCCCCAAATATTTGAATGCACACTTTTTTTGTTTGGGCTTCACACTCTATTATTATTGAATTTGAACAATGTAATGTCTGATAGTCACTTTAAAATTGATGGATTGATTTGTTCATAGTTCTCTATTGCAGGTGGATTAAGATTATATTCAATAATCATTATTAATCATTTTAGTGTGTATACAAATTCTTGCCTTGCAGTGACTTAATGAAAATGCATTTGCATTTCTATCAATGTACTTTTCTATCAGTACTTGCACTTTCCATTACAGATTTGGTGATTTTTTAACACATGGCGTGATGTTAGATTCAAAACCTTAGCTTTTTTGCATGCTACTGAAACTCTCCATGTGTGCATGGCCCCATCCAGCACGCAGCAGAGTTTAAATACACCATTATAAAGATACGCGCAAACACATTACTTCTTTTCTACTACGCATTCATTCATTTCATAGATGGTGCCCAACGAGCCGTAAACAGTGAGCTACCGACACATGGGGGGACAGCATTTGTTGGGGAAAATATTCACTTTCCCGGAGATGGGCAGATGGCACGGGACGCCCTGTGCAAAAGATATCTACTTTCCAAACACATCTCCTGAAAATATAGGTTTCTTAGAAACAGCATTCCAATGCATATTTAACTTGGTTAGAGGCAATAGACAGAATATTGCTTGTTCATGAATGCCAGATATCACTTCTCAAAGCTGTATTTTCAGCATTTTGAAGATTTTAAAGCTACAATATGCAACTATTTTTGACTATAAATAACAAATAAATAGGATATTTTATACATTATAAGTCTGTCTGACCCTGTGCCATGCCTAAATCCCCCAGTGTGCCTGAAAATGACTTTTCAATATTTTTAGGCGTATACCATTTGCTGTGGGCGCAGCAAATGCTGAGTTGGGTTGTGGCTATCAAATGCAGGGAAATCATAGCAGGGAAATCTTAGCAACAACAATGGTGGAAAGTGCTAAGAAATGAAAGAACAGTAATACTAAACATGCAGCAGACAAGACCCATTCAAAAACACCTGTGAACATCGGCATTGCCTTTTTTTATTGCATATTGCCGGAGTTCACCATCTACTTGTTTGACGCCTTTGGTGGCTTTACGGATGGCGGTTAGTTCAGCTCAGGTTCAGGCTGTGTCAAAGTAGACAGCTCATCAAGATGAGTGACAAGTGTTGAGGAGTGAACATGACCACCTGAAGGGGAGGAGGGTGGGAACAACAATACACTTCCTTCCTCCAGGCGAAAAGTTGCATATTAAAAAAATAATCATTTTATTTAAACTGATTTTTTTCCACCATTACGACGTGTTGGCTTTTTTTCTATTATTTTCCATGGTTTGGTCGCGGCAGACATGAAGTCTCCTCCAAACAGTGTGCTTTGCGTTTTGTACACGGTTAATTTTGGGGCGCTGACCACTTTAGCCGTGCCACACATTACGTCAATGTCAGACACTTCCTGTCGAGTAACATTAACTTTAACTACATCCTCTGTACGGAATAGGCTCCTCATCCTCTTCTTCAAGCAGAGCTATCACTAACTTTTTCTTGTCCATTTCTATTTTAAAAATCTTTTTGTCTTTTTTTACTTAAGATTAACAGATGACACTGATTAGGTTGTTGCATAGCAATGAGAATTATGTATACATAATCCTCCTTGCTCACAGCTCACAGCTGCACCTTGCATTTGAGTGGGAGAAAAACACATAATATGTGATCATGGCCATGTGGTCATTTATTAAGTTACAATTATATTATTTTGATGAAGTAAAAAAATGAACTAGAACCTCGGATCAAGAGGAGCCATGCCCGCACTGACCCTTCACTTCCTGGCCTCTGGCTAAGCTGCAGTGTGGAGATTACAGGCTGCTCTTTCACCTGCGCTGTCTATTGCATTGAGAGCAACGCTGCAGCATGTGGGACTATGGTTGCACCTCAAGTATTCTAATTGGAAAATTGTGACTGACTTGATTTGCGTAAGTGGTCTTCATAAATCAGGTGCTAAACTAGAGAAAGCTGCGTCCATTTTTGCACATGGTAAATGCACCCCTAAATTTCTTTCCCAGAAGAAAAAAGGTAAAAAACCCCAATCTTTAACATATTGTTGTCACCAATACCGATATATCACAACCAACAGCCAGACTATGGTGGGTGATTTTAGTACTGAAGCATCTTACAGCACAAAGGCTGCACAGATTTGGAATGTATCATAATCTGTCACTATACAGCAGCTAGAATAAAGCATCCGGTGGACAATTTTATCTAAAGTGCCTTACAGCATCATGAGAGTGTAGATTTGTAGTTTGGGCACCCTCAGGGTGAACTAGACTCAGACCAATAAAATATCACTCCTAGCAGCTATACTCAAACCTATTATACAGAACCAATTACTACTGACCAGAGAAGAGGAGTGGAAATGAGAGGAGAGGAGGCGCGACATGAGGAGAAGCAGAAGAGGAATAAAGAAGTAGAAGATAGGAGACGAGACAAGGAGAAGCAGAAGAGGAATAGA
Organism: Centroberyx affinis; assembly: GCF_046629955.1. NCBI lineage: Eukaryota > Metazoa > Chordata > Actinopteri > Beryciformes > Berycidae > Centroberyx > Centroberyx affinis. Next base: position 141,982 of record NW_027278843.1, on the reverse strand, counting down.
GAGGAAACAAGACGAGAGGAGCAGTAGAGGAGGAATAGAGGAGAAGGCGAGGGGGAGAGAGGAAGAGTAGGGTGAGAAAAGGCTAGGATAAGGGAACAGGAAAAGAGAGCAGAAAAGGTGAGGAAGATAAGAATCAAAAAAGAGGGGAAAGGCAAAGGGGGGAAAGAGGAAAGGAGGAGAGAGATGAGTTGTTTATGAGCTGCCCAAGGAGAGGTCAGTTGTGGCCGGTAGACACTCGTTAATCTGTCATTACTCTCATCAGGCCTCTAGCGCTGCCACGCTGCCACTGTGTGTGTATGTGTGTGTGTGTGTGTGTGTGTGTGTGTGTGTGTGTGTGTGTGTGTGCGTGTGTGTGTGTAATTGTGAGGGCAGCGAGTCTGATTGGGATTCTGGTCGCTGGCTGGGGAAAAGCTGAGTCACCATGGCGACCTAGGAACCAAGGAGGAGAGCAGAGGAGAGGGGGGCTTAGGAAGGAGAGATGGGGCGATGAGGACAGAGGTGAGGAGAGGAAGGAAAGAGGAAAGGAGGTGCAAAACGAGCCAAGGACGGGCGAGACAGGAGAGGAGTGTGCAGGGTAATGAAACGGTAACTCCCTTGGTGTTAAGGCCATTGTGTGCTGTACTGCTGTACTGTGAGCAAGATGCACAAAAGGCTGAGAGTCTTGATAAAAAAAAGGAAGGACCTCTGGTAATGAGGACAAGTCTGTTTTTCTCGCCTTCTCTTCGTTTCTTATTTCTGCTTCTCTTTCACACTCATCGCTCTCTGTTCTCGCAAACAGGGACACCGAATCTTTCTCTCTCTCTCTCTCTCTCTCTCTCTCTCTCTCTCTCTCTCTCTCTTGCCCCCGCCACCTCCACCCGCCCTGCCCCCCTTCGCCCGCCCCCACCCTCCACTCCAACACCCCCTCTCTCACACAAGAAGGTCAAGCAGGCTCATTAATGTGTATTGTTCTTCATGGTGACAACACAAGCTTTATATTTGGATCAAGAAAAATGAGCCTTTTCACGCTCTCCCAGACACAGATAATAACAGCAAAGTTATATAAAGTTTTCACCCTCATAATCATATTTTCAACATCAATAAATGCACTTTGTTTAAGCTGCTGAGCTGCTTTCTATCATTATGTATTGTCCAAATGGACGGATGTAGCTATAACACCAAATTTTTCAGGTGTCGATTTGTTTAATCCTTACACATTCAAAGCACGGTAAGGAACTTTTACACCAACGTAGTATGTTATATCCTTACTTTATCTACAAATATGAGGAATGTATGCTACTTTCCCTGATTTCATACACTTATGCGGTTCCAACCAGCCACAGTTGCAATCTGCCCGGTCAAAGTGTTCCATATGAGACTAAAGTACACTTACTGTAGTCAAGTGTTCAGACTGTAGACTTTTATAAAAGCCCTAATATCCTACAGGGTGGTTTGGTAATGTTGACGATACTTGGCACAGAGGCCTCAAAACATAGCCTCACTCATCATGCTGCCATACAAGTAAATCTCTCTCCTAACTTTTTGATTTGATATAGTTTTATTTTGGTTGAGATTTCGTCTGCGTTTTGGCGGCAAGTTTGTGTGGGTAAGCAAAAAATTTTTATCATTTCACAGTGCACTGCAGTAGTGATGTACTGTGCTACTAGCTGCACACAGTTTGAACAATGCTGTATTTAAGAGAGAGTTCTTCACTGTGCTGCACATCTTTATATTGTATAATTGGTTGGGATGGATTATTTACTTTGGCTTTCAGTAAATTTCTTTTTTTTTTTTTTGCCCAACAAAGTTCTGCAAAAGGCAATATTTTTCAAGCTCACAGTGCAAGGAGAAAGCTCTTCACACTCAGGTGTGATCCTCTAGGGGACAGGGACATGTCGCCATAGAAATGTAAAAAATAGAATATTCCAGTATAGGAAATAGGAATATATTTGTACACAATTTCTAAATCAGTTTCTTTACTATGAGCTGAACACAGATCAAAG
>NW_027278843.1:60000-137500 GCF_046629955.1 Centroberyx affinis | reverse complement strand
TCCACTTTCTCCAAAATCCATCGGACAGTTTGATAGGTGGAGAGCCTTAGCTATACACCTACCAGGTCTCAGAGCAAACCTCAACACTGTAGCTATTATCTGAATTTCTATGAAAATAAAAATCCCCCACCAAGTCCTATTTTAGGGGAAAGAAAGGAAACACAATCATTCACCTGCCTTCTGTTTAAAAAAAAATCACCTAATGGAAATGGGTCCTTCTTGGCACTAACTTTCAACTGGGAGGACAGATTAATTTCACCCAAACCATTTTGTGTCCCAAGTTGAATTAAAATTTTTACTAGGAGGCACGCAGAACAGCCACAGACGGGAGAAGTGAAATTAAGCGAAAGCAAAGGATTCCCATACAGCTTGTGTTGACGCCTCATTTGATAACAGACCAGACTCAGCCAATCCCATTGTAAATGAAAGGGAATTAAAGAGAGAGAGAATAAAAGATGTTAGCTTTGGTTAAAAGTGACAATACGTAAGTTCCTTTGATAATTCAAAGCCCTGGGGACCGGCATCATTAGCTAGATTTCATATACACTACTTGTGATCTTCAACAGTTCAGTTTAAGCTCCTGAACGTTACTCCTCAAAGCTTAAAAACAAGCCAGCCAATAGTCTTTTGATGATGTCATCAATAGACAAATCCTGCAGCTCTGTGGATCATACGGTGGATTTTCCATTTAATGTAGTAAATCCTTAACTCAACATGACAGCTTTTGCAAACAATCACTGAAGTCTTTAGACCTGTCCGGTGTGAGAGCCTCAGCAGAATACATCATTCTTCACTAAAGATGATTAGCCAATTTAGGAAAATACTGATACTCTTAAATCTCATATGTGCTCTACAGTATTTGTTGTATTTTTATCTATGGAGCAGCTCAGTAAAAGTGTAATGCTCTTCTGCCGAGTTCATGGCATGACGAGCACCGTGATGCAGATTAAGAGAATTAAACCAAATTAACTTAAAACTTTGGATTGTATATGAGTGTGTCAATGAATTATACAATTTCTTTTTAAAACTTGACCAGTCCTTGCACAAGGCCAACACACATTAAAATGATTCCCTGAATTTCCCTGGGCTGCAGTAGGGTAAAATAGCAACAATCCACTTTTGAGTAATGGTTGCTTGACAGCTCTATGGCAGCTACAGTCAAGTTCAGACACATGGTAGACTGTGCCCAAAGATGTCTGAGCAATTTCCACATTATGCTGTCAGAGGACAGGCTCCCATATTCAAAAAAGTCAACTTTCCAGAATATAAGAACAAACTTATTTTCATATTGACCATCATGTTGAAATGACACAATGGATTTTGAATGGGTTTTTGGAAGGGACCCAGGGTTATGGAATGCACTCAGCACACAACAAACCATTTACATGACAGCTAGGCCTGCCGCAATTATTGCATAATTGAGTGATAGCGATTATAGGAGAAACAGAAATTATTTTGTTTGATGGCAATCATCGTTTTGTTCTTCCATAAAATCAAACATTTCAAATAACAGCAAATATGTTTGCAAATTGGTCAAAATTTATATCCTGTCGCTCACTGGGTCATTACTGTACTTACTTCACATTGCTAAAAACTTAAATAGCCTACATCTCAGTGCAGGAAGCGGTCTGGAGAGGTTAGATGATGTTTTAGCACTAGAGAGGCCACGGGCTGATGTTACTGGATGTTGAGATAAACTCCATGGAAACTAATTTCACACATTAGTACAATAGTGTGATGAGGAACACCAGGTTCCTGGACACGAAACGTGGGATACACCTGTGGATGAACCGAAAGCATCCATTCTGCCTCTGTGCGTACGCTGACTGACTTATTCCTCCGACCCACAGGAGTGGAAATGAGACGAGTGTGCGTAAAAAACGCTTTCCAAGAAGGATTTAATGGACTGAGCTCATTATATATTTATCCATATTAGACATTAAACAATTCTCATCCATACTGGCTGTTTCCTGCAAGGTGTAAGAAGAAATGTGAGGTGAGGGTGTCTGTTAAAACACATTCCAAGAATTTCATACAGTAAATTCATGATGAATGAAGAAATCTGTCATGTTTTTTAAATACCTTACACTATATTGCTGTTTATCATTTAACTTGTTAGTTCTGTTTGGTGTTTTGCTTATTCAAGCGCTTTTGGCGATGTGCCTGGAATATGTTACATCATCAGGTACTGGCTACACCTACATTTCCCCCTGTACATAGTTATTTTTTGTAGAAAACATAGACACTGATTTGGTTGTGTTGTTTTATTCCAAAGATTTAGTATTAAAGCATGATGTTTTATTTCCTTTGTATATTGGGCTATTAGATTGTGGATGCGGTCAGCTGTAATGCTGTGCGGTCTATTGGCGTCTTCGCTTGGCTGGTGAAGGGGATTCAAAGTCCGACCTTTCTACCGTGTGCGACACTCTTTTCCCTTGGTCCAATGTTATCATTGCAATGTAACACAGTGAGCAACACACCACCTCACCAAACAGTACATTGTTTATTTTAATATTGTGACCTATTTATTTGATGTTTCATGTGTGAGTTCATTACTCACTCTCCTTGGGGGAAAAGACAATTAAATTGTTAATTGCAATTATTTGTGAGACAATAATCGTCATTACACAATGTCACGATCCCCACAGTGCTAATGACAACCATCAAAATTGGAGTTGCAAGGTGTATACCCAACAGCAACAATAAATGTCAACAATGAATCTCCAGTATGAGTGATCCAACCGCTAGAAACCTTCAGAGGATTACTATGGGACGGCATGGAGATGCTACAACTGTATTGCAACAGCTGCTAGCTCGATGAGTTGGCAGTGAAACACAACAGCTGGGACAAGAGCTACTACAGCTGCCACACACACACACACACACACACACACACAATTTATAACTGAAGTGACAGTTTAACAGTGTCAATACTGTAAATGCTGGATGTCATTAAACCAAAGCTGTAATAGTTCCTGAGCTTTCACCGATAGTAATACTTTTAAACCCAAACCCAACCTGAACAGTAAAGTGAGGAATTGTTGTGTTGCGAATTTGGACATTGCAGTTTTCAATGGCAGCCATCTTGGCTCCACAATCCTCCCCCATGACTGTTACTAAGTAATTTGTGCTTCACTGCAAGCTGATTTATTGAGTGTTGGGCACATCGGCTGCCAACAGTGCCTAGTTCTGAAGAGGGGGCATCTCCATGGCTCTGTCTGGGAGGCTCGAGCCAGATGTCAGACCTCACCAAGCTTCAGCCGACCCAATGAACCAGCTGTTGATCCTGTGTGTCATTTATCAGGGGCAAGTTATATTTCACACACAGTAGCACTGAATTTGCTCAGAGAAACTAAACAGGACAATTTTGATCAGCTTTCTGGTGGTCAGTTCGAGCTGAAATTTGAAAATATGAAAAAAACAGTGTATGACAATACTAGACCTTTTGTTCCTTCTGGTACAGCACACAGCAGCTGTTACTTACTACAGCACATCTGGCCCAATGTTCTTAAAATATCTTAACACTGCTGAGGAGAGACGCGTTCAGTCAAGTACCCAATCTAAATAGCAAAAAACATGATTTTGCAGTTGCAGATGTAACACACATCTTGTGTTACTTAATATTCTGTATGTTGGGTGACAAGTTAGCAGATTGATAGCAGAGGATGCAAAGTAATTGAAAGGTTGCTGGTTCCATCCCCAGGGACAAACAGCGTCCTTGAACAAGAGCCCCTAACTCTCATGTATATGTGTACCAACCATCTCCAAGGACAGGTATTTATAACAAGCTAACATTAGCTAAATACTCATATAAAATGCAGTCACTTTCAGTAGTACTGTGGCTGTATCTGTCACTGTAAAATGAGCCTGTGTGACAGCCTGGCCAGCCGCCCTGCATTTATTCTTCTGTTTTTGTTTGCCTGTCATTTTATGAGTTGATCATTTTAGAATTGCTGTTGTCATTGGCATAGAGGGTCATTCCTATGCTGGACTATTTTTTTGATTTTTAAATTTTAATGTAATTTTAATGTAACGGTTTTCATCCATTTATTGTTTTAATCAATCTATTTTATGTAAAGCACTTTGAGTTGCATTCTGTGTATGAATGGTGCTGTATAAATAAACATATTGTTATTATTATAGTAGCTTGTCCTTGTCCTCGTCTGTTTCACTCTCTGTCTGTGTCTCTCCCTCTCTCTTTCCCAGTACATGTGGTGAATATCATAAATCCCTTTACAGGGTGTACAGCATCACCATGTTCCATGAGTAAAGAACATCGCCATGTTCCACACTCTAGCTTGGAAGCTCAAGTCAGAACATATGCAAATGGTCTTGTCATGCCATGCCACGTTGTCTAGTGCCATTGCGTATGCTGTTTTTGTTTTTTTTGTACACTGTGGGCATCGTTTGCATGTCTTGATAGTGCAGACACTGCAGTGACCTCTCTCTCATATTACACTCTGCAGCTTGCTATGATAAAATATCACACACACAGTTTGTCTCCAGCACATCATTAGTGTTTGGCAGTAATGAGTCTGGTGGCTGATAATTTAAACAGCTCTCTACTTTTCTGGTCCTTAGTGGATCTGCAGTCTCACTCACTCACTCACTCACTCACACACACACACACACACACACACACACACACATACACACAATCCTCTACCATCGTCACTCAAACAATAATCAAATATGCATGAGAGCTTTGCAATGTGGGGCCTGTAAGAGGAAAATCAGCATTTTATGTGACCTTGCATATGTGTGTATGTGTACAAGCTTGCATGTGTGCTTGCACTGTGTGAGAGTGACAGAGAGTGTACCTGTGTGTGTGTGTGTGTGTGTGTGTGTGTGTGTGTGTGTGTGTGTGCATGACACATACCTCTGTGTACATGTTCTATAAAAAAATTAACATTTATTTGAGATGGTTTGTGCACTAAACAGCATCTGCATACTGAGCCTCCATTCTGCAAGCCTGACATCCATATTCATAGGAAATCTAACCCATATTCTACTCCTGCAAAAGCACCCCCAGCCCCCCATATTCACTGGAGGATTGCAGTTTTTCAACACTGGGGTACAGCTAGGAAGTCACTGAAGAAAAAAATAAAAAAGAAGTAGAAAAAACATTGATACAGGATTTTTTCCCACCCTCATCTTCAAAAATGTTGTGGGGCGACTTAATTAGGGACTAAATCTGCTCCAAATATTGATTTTACTCTGTAGATACTCCCAATCCCATACACATTTCAGAGGTGAAAAACTCCTGTTTGTTTTTTGTTTTTATCTCACAGCTGTTTAGGATTCTCAGGGCATACTCATCAAGTTCGTTGAGACAGTCAATTAATGCTTAATTGGTTGAACGAAATATTAGTAGTGGTGTCTTTCCAGCCTTTGGCAAACCTTCACATATTCAAGGCGCATTCAGCAGAGCTTTGTCATCGGGGAGTCAAAGTGTACTATGCTATTTCTGATGTTAAAAATTGATATTAAACAACTGACAAGTCTTTCCACAAAAGCGGTATTAAAATCTTTTTCACAGCGTCTCATGGGGGAATGGTAACTGGCCAAGCACACAATAGAGTGACAAAACAGTCAATACTACGGTGTCCCAATGCTATATAGACCATTCAGAATACAAATCAAAACCACGCTGATTAAAAACAATAGCAAAGCCATATTGACTAGTCACATAACTGCAGGAATGCCATGTTTACAAATATGGCAGTAAAGATGAGAACCGAAGATCAGCTGATATTGGCACCTACAAACTCTGATGAACAATTATTTTTCAGCTTCCCGATTCACGGCCATCCTCCTAATCCCATCCTCTTCATTAAGTGCAGATATTGCTAAGCCTCATAAGCCTACTTGCAGCGACCTTAGGAGATTCAATATCTACATTGCCCTCTCAAGCCTTATTATTTCCCCTGCTATCACAATAACTAGCAGGTTCACGGTGCGCTGAGTGGACCATTTCAACCCAGCAGGGTCAGCTGTCCCTTTAGCCTATGACTGTTGATAAAAAAATAATTTTCTGAACTGCTGAGCGGGCAGCTTCAAATTGAAAGGGTTATCTGTCCGTTTAGCCTATTGTTTTTGAGACTGATGACGAGGTTAGAAATTATTTTGTGCAATGTTGTGAACTAGGTGTAAGCTTATGTGTAGCTACAATGTATGTGGTGTAATTGAGTTTAGTTCTAGTAAGTGAGAGCAGGTCTGGAGGGGGGTGGAACCAGAACCAGGTGTCATGGGGTTAATTCAACAAAACCTCAGTGAGAGGAGATGGCCACTTTATAACCCCAATTATATAGTCTCACCCACCCCCCCATAGTGGCTAAATCAACACACAAATTAAATATTTTGCTCAGAGATTATTTTAGCAACAACACACAACTACCACAGCACTTTGGTGTTAACAGGTGAAGTTCAAAATCAATGAGAATGATAGTGGGCTAAATGAAACCAGAATCATCAAGAAAATCAAGTGAAAAGTAACCTGGTGCTTGTTTCAAGCTCGCTACTTGTTTTGTCTGTGAAGCTGACCAATATAACAGCTTGCAGTATCAAACCCAAGCATATCAATTGTACACTAATATATTACTGAGTGGCATATAAGTGGCTCGCTTAATAAATTACCATATTGGAAAAAACAGTCACCCACATTGCCTCAGTATATTGCCAGTATATTACGGCCCCCAGTACTGTTCTGTTGTCCCTTGTAGCTCCTTTACTGCTAAGTTATTTGCAATAACAGACATACAAACGTTTAATTATTAGGAGGAATCAGAATGTCTTTCTCATATTCCACTTAATCTCGTATTTATACTTATTTCAAATCCCTTGGGATGAGCGTGTCAGCTAAATGCCATAAATGTGAATATTCATGTAAATGTACTGATCCATTTAGAGCACAAGTGGTTATTAGATAATGTGCTGTGCAGTGAGCTCAGGTGTGCCTTGAGATTTTTCTCAAATGTACAGAATATTATATAAATAATAATATATAAAATCACCCTATGGTCATACTTTTTTCTGGTCTAAAATTTGCTCCTTTGCCAGCAGCTCTTTTTTATATTTTGCTCTCTCACATGACTCACATGGTCATACTGAGATGTATGTGAGATTTATGAACAATCGGTAATTAGGTATCTTGGAATATTGAGTCTCGGAGCCATGTGCAAGTCTATATGTGTGCCATTCCACAGGTTGAAAAGCCCTGATTAGCCTGGACAAAAGCCTGCCAGATTGGGTTTCAGTCACGAGGAAAATTACTTTGAAAATCTAGATTTCCATTGGACTAAACTGTCAGATGAATCCTCCATGCACCAGTGCACACGCATGCTGAAGCACACACACACATTCACACACATATATAGGTTGGTGGACATACTGTACTTTCACATTCTGGAGCACATACTCTGGACAGCTGGTATGATATACCATACATACATACGCACAAAACACGTTCATCGTACATGTCAGAGTAATTTCTTATATGACTGATAGTGACTCTCTTCTTTCTGCCAGCAAATCGAGAAAACAGCCACCAAAGTCCATTCATTTTCAGCAACCAGTGAAACATGAGCCAATTTATTATTTTTTTTTATTATTTGTTTATTTGACAGGGACAGGGAATTTTGACCATGGTCAGCTTTTCCTTGTTTATCAGTGTAGATTATTTGGCTTTGGTTGAACTTTTGGATAATGTCACCCATCAACAGCAAATCACGTTACAGTTCCTACAGTATATGTTCCACCTACTACAGCAACACCATTGGTTCCACAGTTAGCACTCATCTTGCTCAAACCAACCATCAGACAGGTAGCATGGTGATGTGATTGCAAGACACACTGTTGCATAAGGAAAAGACATATGTAATATAATTTGCTGTAAACAGATGCAAGTTGTTGTTGGTTTACAATTGAAAACTGAAGCTAATACGCCTACAAACAGTGCTAAGTGTAGAGAATTGAATATAAGCATAAATAGCAGACACTGTGCCCAAGTGTCATGCCTGTAATACACAGCAGACTGATAAATGGCAACAAACACAGAATGATAGATCACTCTGTCCCAGTAGCTACAGGATTGTCGCATTTGAAACTCCTTTGATCTCTAATGTACACACATATACACGCATGCACACACACATACACAATTGCACACTACCTGAACCAGGCACCTGCTATCAAAGAAAGTGGAGGGAAAACGAGAGTGAGGGAGAGAGAGACAGAGAAAGAAAGAGAGATAGTCACAGAGAGAGAACATAAAGACAAATTACAAAAAAATAGAGGGAGCGAGTGACGGGGAGATGAAGAGAAACCAAGTGGAGAAAAATGAGTCAGAGAGAGGGAACGGGGTGAATGGAGTGAGAAGTGGATAGAGATAGAGTGGGGCATCCATCCATCATGCAGCGCTGCTTCTGTCAGACATGAGTAATAGATGAGGAGAGATAGAGGAGAGAGCAGACACTCCTCTTCAATCTATCTACGCTCACTATCTGGGTTCGCCTGTCAGGTCTGCTCTGTCACCCCAGACCAAGACAATTACAGGAGAAGGGGGAGAGAGGTACAGATACACACAAACACACAGATACGATCACAAATATTGACACACACTCATACACAGGACAGTTGTTTAACTGAGAAGAGAAGAGAAGAGAAGAGAAGAGAAGAGAAGAGAAGAGAAGAGAAGAGAAGAGAAGAGAAGAGAAGAGAAGAGAAGAGAAGTAAGAGAATTGTAAAAAGGAGAGACAAAAAGTGAGAAATACTTTGTACCTAAGGCATATAGGGCCCTATTTTCATTAATCAAGGCGCAGGCGCAAGTTCAAGTCGCGGGCGCACTTGAGCGTGACCAACAGATTTTGAGTAATTTTGTGACCAGAGGCGCTAGCACAGCAGTGGCGCACCTGCGGCACAGTTGTAAAAGGGGTTGAATAGGAGACATAAATTATCACTAGGTAAGGTAGAGCCATACATCAATCATGGCCAATTAAATCAGCTCATTTCATTCCCTTTCAAAGCAGTGCGCTCCCCACCATGGCACACTGACAGTTGCACAGGATTAAATCAAAGTACCCATATTGGATGAGGCATGCGCAATTGCACGGCACTTTGAAAATGTACACCACATCCCTCAAGTAATAGACTTGAATGCACACACCTGTCCTGCTACCTATAGGGATTTTGTCAACCAAAAAGGAAGGCCCTCATACAGCCAAGCAGTTGTGGATAACAGATATGGGTAAGAATCAGCCCTTGATCTAGTCTAGCACAGACTACAGTTCTCTGCTAACTCCACATAACACGATAACACAAAGCACAACTTGGCCACAGTTCAAGAAATGCGTACTCCATATATGTTACATATATGTTATATTTGATTAAGCGCATAATCACATTAATATAATCAGAGTATGGTGGTTTACGGTACATCAATCCTATCTCACTTGCATTATTGCCTTTATTGCACTTTTTTTTTATGTGTAAACATGGCCACTGGTTGAAGAATTTATATCAAAGTGACATAGGCCAATATAACATACATAAAAGAGGTTTATGTGATTTTGCAGAGGTCTATATGCATGCGCCTACACCAACTAAAGCCAGGAGTAATCATCCCTTTTGATTTTATGGGTAGCAAGGCACAAAGGCAGAGAATTGCTGCTGTACACCAGTATATTTGCAGAGACTGAGTCAGGACCCAAAGGTGGGTCACAGGAAGATAAAAATAGGTCCCCACATTATTCTGAAAAATTACTGGTATCCATAGCTACTGGTTATGCTGCCAGATGCCTAGAATATAAGGTAAACTGAATAAAACACTGTTGGATACTACCAGGTTAGCAGTCTAACTAGAATGCATTGCCTCATTAGCATAGCCAGTATAAATAGGCAAAATCTGTTTTGGGTTGTGAGAAAAAAAAAATATCAGCAACGAACAGCACAGTCTAAAATCAGCAAAATCAGTTTTGGGTTGAGGAAAAAAAAATATTGAAAATGTTGTCCCGAGAGATGATGTTTGGGAACTCCTGCAGTATACTGTGGTTTAGCTGAGCAGTGTTATATCCCTCTGCCTGCCTGCTCAACACAGCACCATTCTAATACCATGCTGCTTGGCATTCAGCACATTGCTCGCTCCCTCTTGCTCTCTCTCTCTCTTTCTCCTGGCAGCATCTCTCTCTCTCTTTCTCTTCACCCTCATCTCACTCAGTCTTGGCAGCATCTACCTCTCTCTCTCTCGCTCCCCCCTCCACCTCTCTCTCTCTCTCTCTCCCCCCACACCTCTCGCTCTCTTTCTCTCTCTTTCTCTCTCTCCCCCACTCCTCTCTCTTGAGCATCTCCAGTTCTCGTCTGCTGTCTCCCTCTCTCTTTCAGCAGCATCTCTCTCTCTCTCTCTCTCTCTCTCTCTCTCTCTCCCCTGGTGAGGTGGGATTGCGCCACTGAACCAGCATCTGTTGCAACACACGCACACACACACACACACACACACACACACGCACACACACACACGCACACACAGACACACACAGACACACACAAAGCGTGTGGACATTTAAACCCCTACCATAGTGGACAGCATGTTGCTGTGTTGAGAATATCATGAAGACATATTTTGGGCATTAAAACTATAAAACAGCAGGTTGCCATATCACAGTCCTAACACCTACAGCTTCATGGTAAAATATTCTCATCCTCTGCTTCTCTTTTTTTTCCCCTAAGCTCCCTTTCCTCACTCCTTTCATCCTCCCTCCTGACGCCCTCCTTCTGTCTCCTCTCCCCGCTATTCTACACATTTCCCTCTCCTCTCCTCTCTTTTTCCCCCATAGACAGAATTTGCTCTTAATTGACCTGCCTTGTCAAATAAAGGTCAAAGCTCTCCCCCTCCCAAATGCCCTCCTGTGTTTTATTCCTTCTTTCCCCTTATTCCTGCCAACCTTCCTCCCTTCCTTCCATCTGTCTTGGTCTGTCCTTCCTTTTGTGCCTTTCTCTGTTCTGACACCACTTTCTTTCTTCCTTTCCTCCTCTTGCAAATAGCCTAGCAATTGTGGTCCTGTAGGCCACATCATCATCACGATTCGATTTGATTTATTTTGGGGGGAAAAAAGCATGCGTTAATATATCCATAGGCCTATACATACATGCGTACACACTCAGCAGATACTGGGTTACAGACACTAATGTGAGCCTCAGTTGTACCTGTGCAGCCCGCATCTCCTCTCCATAGTGATGAAACAGTATTTTCCATCTCTCACTCAAACTCATTGAGTTTCTCTGTGTGAGTTCCATTTCAGTTCTGCTCTGTCTCTCTCCCCCATACAGACACATCAATCAATTAGCCTTACACTCCTCCAGAATTTACACTTCTCTCAGCTTCATTATTCAGTCTGAAATTGACAGAACAAGGGGCATTTTACATGATGCCAAAAATAGCGGGGTTTATTGTTCAAGCTGAATTCAAACAGCACTTGGATCTCTGTTCTAGCCAATTGGAAATCATGAAGAATCGTAGCCACCGAAAAGTCAGAAGCCCCGGTAATTGCACGATGCCCACTGGCAGACCTAAGTCACAAGGGGGATTGGGTGTAATTATTTTATGAGCTCTCATCTGTATGACTACATATTGATAATGTCAGTTACAGGTTATATTAATAACGGGCCCATGTGATGATGCAGTCCAGTGTATATAAATCATCTCACCACCCTCCTTTCCCCCAATCAATCCTTCCTCCTCCATTCTTTGACAGAACACATCATGGTTCAATCAACTGTAAACATGATAAAAACGTCTACAGGGACTAGAGAACTATTACAGGACCCTCACTTTTATATTGTGTTATATTTCCATCAATCCCTTCATATTTTCATCCACCTCCGATGCACTCAATTTCAAGTACCCATTTCCTAAATTTAGTCATCTTTTTTTTTATTTTAGTAATATGACTTTGCAGCTAGTTCTGGCCTGACACGAGTTTCCTGACACCTTCTTGCCCCCGTTATTCCTGTGGTAAATTTTCTGACACCTTCAGCTTAAAACCCAATAAGCCAGAGGAATCATGAAGCACCACTTTCACGGTCTGTTCATAGTGGAAATCAAGATCAAGTAAGTTTTTGCCCTTCTGCTCCGGAGGAAATTTCTGTCGTCCCTGAGCTCACTTTAGGACTGGTTGTAAGTGTGAGTCTGCCAATCATGCCTCTCCTCACTAATCCAATCTGACATCTGATATGTAATGGCGGTCAGGAAAGTCCCGGATTCCAAAACACATATTAATTTAGTAGTTCTCAGCTGCTGTGATGAGGTACACAGATGTGCTGTGCAATGCTGCTTTAATGTGATAGCCGACAAAAATATTACAATAACTTTATCAAAATTCAGTATGCTTGTGATTGTCTTTTCCTCCTCTGTTTCAGCCATGTCTATCAGCTCTTTCTGTGTCAAACTTACACAAAATGTTTTATCTATATATTAGCAGTACTTTGGTGTACCTTGTTTTGAGACAATGAATGAGTGTGTAAACAATGTATAAACAGAATATTCAGAATATTACCATGGATACTGTGATTTCGCAGATATTACAGATTAGCTTGTTTACCACCAGTGAACAGGATAACACATATATGGTTTCACGTCCCAGGTAATGTTGGCATATCCCAGGTATTTTACATATGGCAACTTAAGTGGGAACATCTGCATATCCGGAATAATGGGATGTTAATGTGCCAGTGGATGTGCCTTCAAATCTTATGTCTCACTATAACGTGCCATCACCAAAATGATTTAGAACCAACACATTTTGAAAACCTTAGTTCTATTACTCACTGAGTGCGTTTGCATGCAAGTAAATATCCTATTATTATTCAAGATACTCAAGTATTCTGTTTTGGAGTTGCTGCATGCAAACAACATATCCTGTTCACAACAACCCCGATAATCTCCTATGCCAACCATGAGAAACCTGAATAAAATAGCCTGGATATATCAATATTTCGCAGTATACTGAGACACATTATCCAATTTACTATTTATTTTGGCAGCTGCGTAAACTCAGTTTCCATGCCAATATTCAGAATATTCTGTTTATTCATGTATACAGGATATTCATGAGTGGGATATGAAGATGCATAAACAGTGCATCTCTAATAAGACCTTGACCAGAATATGAGCTATTACCCAGAATTCTGTGTGCATGTTAGCGCACACGCTGTGACAGAGATGTCAGTGCCAGGATGATTTGGGGAATTCAAGGCCCAGCTCATTACTGCACACTCCAAGAGAACATCTACTATTAATTATACACAAGCAAGATTGAAATTTATTTTCAGTGTAAATGGTTTGGAAAAAATCCGATTCCAATCTTCTTTGGGCATATTTGCTGTTTAAGGCTCTAAGCCCAATTGTAACAAAATCCTGTTGCGTCTTCTATCAGCATTTGAGCTTTACTGTTAATGCCAAGGTGCAAATGGGCTCAGCATCAAACATACATGCTGATAGCAAAAAAGGACATTATCACTCTTTATGATCTGATTCACATCTAGCAGTAAGGTTCCCTTTCCAGTGCAATATGTTCTGTTGAGATAGGGCACAAAGCCACATTTAAACACCTGTATAGTGTGAATACATGCAATTAAGATATAAATCTTAAACTGCATTTACCCCTGAAAATCTTTCAAGATTGTGTCTAGATAGGGTTCCAAGCTAAATTTAAACATGTGATGTGTCAATGCGAGAAAGGCCGACGAGTGCAAATGGAAAAGATTGAAATATGACTTCCCCAAAGTTTGTGTAGGAATAGGGCTTCAACTAAGCCACATGTATACACATTTGGAGGTACACACAAGAAAGACTGACAATGACTCCCCCTAAACCACCTTGCCGAGTTTAATCTCGGATTTGTATTTACATGTGTTTTAAAGTGGCTTAGAGCCATATCAGAACCCCATCAAAATGCAAATGGGGCTGTTACGGACAGGGACATTTACCAGGTAAAGTAGAGCTGATGAGCTGACACAGCAAACTAGATGGGTGGCTGTGTGCATCTCTCCCTCCAGCTCTTTCTGGCTTCCCCCTCTCTCTTTAGCTTTCTCGCTGCCTCTCTCCATTTCTCTCTCTCTCTCTCTCTCTCTCTCTCTCTCTCTCTGTGTCTCCATGGTGCACATGGAACCATTATGGATGGGGGGGACATGTCTCCCCCTACATTTCAAAAATCTAAACTTCACCCCCACACACTTTTTCAGATAAATCATATTTTCGTATTGCCTGCCTGTCTGTGGCAATTTCCAGTCCTGCCGCCTCTAAATCCATTGCGCTTGTATCATGTGAGAGAGCTCATTTGTCTGAAAACACATGTGCTAGCTAAAGCACTGTCATTGTGCTGGGTTTCTTCTGAATGTATTTCTGATGCCTAATAGATTGTATGTCATTATAGTCAGCCTAGGTGACTGCAAACATTAGCCTGCTAACATTAGAGTAGAAAAGGAGAGGGATTTAAGTTTTTGTTGAGTTGCAGTCTTTTAATATGTGCGTTTGTTCCACACTACGTTACGAGCCTCCCTCTTTGCTCCTCTCCAGGGACCAACTGTCTCTGAGGTAAAGTTAGATCCTCCTCCACCTCCTTTATTGTGCAGTAGTGTTAGTTTGTGAAGCGCTAGCCAACCTCTCTTACATCCTATCCTCCACCAAGACTCTCATCATGATGAGTAATAACAAAAAGGAGGATGTGTGCAATTTCTTTGCAGTGAAAACACAAGTAGGCTCACTGACCATTCATTTCAATGACATTCATATTTCACCAACATCTGGCCTGACATTTGATTCAATAATTCTGTTGTTTTGTGACCCAGGACTAATTGCATCAGTGTTGGAGAATATGATCAACTTCCTGGCTTGCAATAGATTGTATGACTCTAACCTGTGATATGATCAAGATGTTTGGTATGGATCTGCTGCTCACAGCCAATCAATGAGAATTGACTTCATGTAAAGAATGAAATATCAGGACAAAATCCTTCATACCTCCAGCTTCAGAAACATGCCTCTTTGGTGTTAGTACAATTGTTTCACTTGACATTAGGGTGACATGCTACACACTCTGGTCAAATTTGTATTGAGCCATTTTAGCTCTTGCCCATTTGATGTCTATTCTCTGCCAGTGACAATGAATCATTAAATATGCCCACATGCCTGGAAAAGTACTCAAGTCTCTAGCAGTCATTTTCCTCGTCTTCTAATTGACTCTCTGTTGGGCGACGTACTGTACGTATGTGTGATAGCAGGCTAGAGGTCAGAGTCAGCAGACAGAAGTTTAATCTAATTTCTTACCACAGGGGATAATAGGGCACATTCAATAATGCGAATTAGACAAGGGTGTTGGAAAAACATATTTGAGTGCTTAAATTCTCATTGGGGTCAGCCATTCTAAATTCTCATTTCTGTGCATGCGTAGTACTGTAAGGGACCATGGGCTACATTATACCATATATGGAATTTAACGTGAGGGAATATGTTCAGTGTGTCTTTTTCCCTTTTTTGACAAATCCAGTATAGTGAGAGTGAGGCTGAGTCAGGAGACAGAGAGATGAGAGTGCAGAACGCTGGATCTGAGGTGGGTGATAAAAAGGATTTGACAGAATAGCCACCTTAACCTGCTTTGTAGGCTGTACCATTCACTGGGGCGCTCCGTGTTACAGCTTATGTATGTACTGGCTCACAAGGTACTAGTCCATATGACAGAGCTTTAGACTGTGCGCTCTATACAGTGCAAAGGGAAACCATCCTGGCTCTATTAGATCTGAACTGCTGTTAATGTGAGGGAATGGTCAGTTTATGTGTCACTACATGTATTTTACATGTACATTTACATTCATTTATAATGACAACTCTGACATATTGAACATAAAATGTACTGTATATAATAAATAATAGAAAATGTGGGTGCTATTAAAAAAAACTACTCAAGTATCAAACCACATTTCCACATTGGAGGCTGTCACTGCAGGCTGTCATATGCTCAAAGTATATGAAATTCTAGAAATATGCACACTGATTATGTATGAAAATGGACCATCTACTGGCTCCCATCTGTGAGTATACAGCATGACACTGTCAGGCTGAAATGAATAAGGAGAAGTAAGGCTATACAAAACAAAACAAATAAATTAATCATGGGGAAAAGTATTGGCATCATTTTAGCCTTCGAATCAGTACAAATGTATTCTGAAACAGATTACTTATGGATGACGTTTATAAATAATTCAATTGTAATGATATTATTTTTCTGCCTGAATTTGAATTCAACTACTAGTGCAGCCTGAATTAGAAAAACACATAAGAAAATGAAGAGCCCCCCCAAAGGGTTCAGACCCCCCCCCCCCCCACACACACACACACACACTTTTTCAAATGGTTCCTACGCCCATGATGGTGCGGCATTACGCAGTAATCCATTGGATAATACTGTACAGTGGCTACAGCATTGCACTGTTACAGTATTCTACAGTTTGCCTCCAGCATCCTATTGTTAAAGCTTTCTTAAGGGATCGTTTCCATGCCAGCTGCAGCACCTGCTCTTTCTTTTATCTTTTCCTCTCCTCTCTCATCTTCTTATCCATTTTCCCTTACAGCTCCTCTCTGCCCTCCCAATCGATTTTATTCCACTCCTTTCTCCCATCCTCTCCCTTCTTCCCTACAACATTCCTCTCTCTCTCTTCCCATTATGTGCCCTCTCCTCTACCCCTCCTTTTCCTCTACACCCCTCTCTTGTCATCCAGGCCGTCTCCTCTCCTCCCCACTCCTTCTCTGTATCCCATCTCATCACCTCTCCTTTAACCTCTTCCCCCCCTCCCTCCTCTCACTGCTCCCCTTCTCTGTGCTCCTCTGTCCTCTTCCCCTTGCCCCTCTGCCCTCCCCAGTTTAATCCATTGCAATTCCAATTTCAATTCTAACCCCAAGTCTCATCCTCTCCTCTCCCCCATCCCCTCTCCTTAATTCTACCCGTCTTCTCTATCCCCTCTTCTTCCTTACCCACCCCTCCCCTCCCCTCTCCACCCTTCTCTCCTCTGAACTCCCAGCCCCTCCTAATCTCTTCCCACCCCTTTTCTCCCCTGCCATGCTATTTCCTCGACCCCGTATCCCCCATCTACTACTTTACCCCAATCTTCTTCTACTAATCATTTATCTCTCCTCATCATTCGTCCTCTCCTGTCTCTCACCCTTTCCTCCTCTCACTTCCCGTCCTCTATCCCCCCCCCCCCCCCTATCCCCTGTATCCCCCATGCCACCCCCTTCCCTCCTCTCCTCTCCTCTCCTTTCCTCCTGTTCTTAACCTAGAGAAAGGGTATCACCATCTGTACGGGAGAGAAAACACAGCGCCATTATCTCCCCATCTGCCTTCTCTCTCTCTCTCTGTCTCTCTCTCTCTCTCTCGCTGTCTCTCGCTCTCTATCTTCAACTCTGCTCCTCCAAATTACATATCAACCTCTCAGAAGGATGGGGCATGGACTAGCGAGAAGATACGGAAAGCAGAGGAGAACGCAGAGGGGAGTGAAGGGAGGGAGGGAGTGAGAGAGTGAGGGAGGGAATGAACGATAATCGGACAGACGAGAAAGTAGATAAAGAGACCGTCATACCTGCGCGTCACCCTCTCCTCCTCTCCGGTTGAGTAGGGGCTATTTCTCCTCCGGTCGTCTCCCCCTTTTTCAAGCCAGGTGAAGAATTCCGCTTATCGGAGTAATAACATGTGAAAGAATCCTCCTCCTGGCCAATAAAACCTCAAATGAAATACGAAATCATATCCACTTTTTTTCCCACCGGAGAGCCCCGTGTGTCTGCCCTGGACTCTGTCTTGCGCCGCGCGAGGCTGGCCGCGCCGGTGGGGCTCCTGGAGGGGTGGGGGCAGCCGAGCCGTTTCAATAGAGTTTCCGTTAAGTTGTCATTTAAAAAAACGGTAAGAGGACCAGTGGCAGCCTATAACCTATGCCGATCCACTGTCCGCTGGGGATCCGCTGGGAGAGTAATGTGAAAGTGGGGAAAAACGCCGTTAAACCGGCGCACCGTCGCGTTGCGCACTCATTCGGTCTCCACATGAGCTCCCCGCGTTTCCGTTAAGACCCCCGTTAAGCGATCATTTAAAGGAAAAAACACCCCATCGTCCTTGAAATCCACTGTCAAGTTAAAGAGTATGAAATTGGGAATGAGGTGGGGAGAGTGGTGGGGGGAAAACCCCGACTCTCTAAGCGGCGGATGACGCGGTGAAGCCGGGCACGGTCGTGTCGTTTCACTCTGCCGGTCTCCACATAAGCTCCCCTATAGCTGCTCTTTGCTCCCCCGTTAAGCAGCTGTCATTCCCACTAACAGCAGATTTCACTCACTGATAGCTGCTCGCATTTGCTTTGATGTTGATTTTTCTTTTTTTTCCTTGCTTGAATAATCCTATCCGGTTGCGGTCGATATAATCATCCGCCTTAAGGTCCGCCACAGGTAAGAGGTTAGAAATAAAAACATAGGAGTACAAAAATGAGGAGAAAATAAATTGTAGAATCAGGAAACCTCGGGAAATGGTCGTTTCCCCGTTACAGCCACAGAAGTGACTTTGTCTTGACCTCTCTTCTCTCCCCGTCGCCTCTCTCCAAGGAGAGCCAATGTTACCGGACAACAGTGCGTCCTGCCCGGTTGATGCTAGAGCCTATAGAGGCGTTATAGGTCAGAAAACCGCAAGCTTCAGAGAGAAAGGGAGGGGAAATCTCGCAGAGAAAATAGCCTCAAATCGACCGTTCCTGTTCTTCTTTTTCCTCCCTCTCTTTTTTGTCGTTAAAAAGCGCTCTGATCCGCCACGGTAGCCGCCGTCCCTTCCTGCAGCTACTTTCACACTGTGTGGCGGTTTGTCCCAGGAGGCGATGAGCCTACCAGCCCGTATCCTGTCTGCTTTCTCTTCCTCTGTATCCGTGTCCGTCCCCCCGGTTTGACAAGCCGCTGCTCCGGGATTACCAGCCGGTAATAACGGATACGTTACGACGACTGCGCGTTATGCCATCGCCGGAGCGTTTGCGAGCGAGAAAGTAACTGATAGTACGCTCTGTCAGGAGATAAGACACACCGACGAGGCCAGTGGTTCCCAAAGTGGGGGCCGGGGACCTTCAGGGGGGCCTGTGAGGGTTCCAGGGGGTCCCAAGGTAAAATAAAGACTAGTTCAATTTGATAAATTCTCTTTAAGTTATTAAATCCAAAAAGTCAATACAGTTAAGTTTATTGGGGGGAAATTATCATAATGACATAATGTTCATATAAAAAAATACAATAAAGCAATAAGAAACGTATGGCTGTGGTGTAGCCCACAGGAAGAACCTAGTTGTCATAGCCTACACAAAGTGACTTTTGGCAGGAACACACCATACAATAACAAAAAAGAACAAGTATAAATTGGACTTGCAGTCCAAGATAATAAAAATTAAAATGATCACTTATCGGTTATTTTCCCAGTAATACAATCAAGTGCTCCTGAAATAAAAAAAAAACACATATAGCCTATATTGGATGTGGGCGTTCCCACTAGTTAAAAATTAACACTTTCAAGTTGTAGGAACATTCTCAGACAACCAGAACCGGGACTGGAACTTTCCATTTCATGAATCTCCACAGATGGGGGTCCTGCACAAACCTTACCAAACCAGAAGTCCTTGGCCAGTGTTGGGCTCATAGGCATAGGCTAATTTTTTTCATTGGCTAGACCTACTCCTTCTATTACTTTGCTGCTACAGCCCCAATAAATTTGGCTATTGCATCCTCTCTTACGGCCCTGTTCCACTACAGCCATCGGCTGTCACCCATCAAAGGAATGATTCCTTTAAAAGCACTGAAAGACGCTCCACTGCTCATATGGCATTCACGATGGCTGTGTCCAAGCTAAAAAACTGCCTAACTTCAATTCTCGATGGCTGATGCATCCGTTGAGAATGACCGAGAAACATCTGGCAAAGATGTTCTTCCCGCCACCAAAAGTCAAAACAACATCACACACCCTGTGGAGCAGGGAGAACGTCCGATTGGTGCCATGCTGATGGAAACACAATGCAATGCTGGTAGGAGCTCAATAGTTAGGCTACCTTCTAAAATCAGGACAACCCAATTTCTGTGTGAATGATCAGGTTAATCAAATAGTCTTGCATTGGTGACTTATGTTCTTGTCATGCCTTTTGTTCAAGTAGTTTAAATACAAAGTAGTGAAAATATTTCCACCCAGAGGAAGTTAACTTTGCTGCCATATCTCATCTAAGCTATCTTAGTGTGTGCATGTGTCAACTAAGAGGATGCTGACTAATTATGGGGAAAATGAATCGGGAGATGGGGGTGGTTGGCCTGGTGAGCTAGACCTCTGATGCAGCTGTATCTTTGGGGCAAAGTGTCAAAGAGTCTGGTTAGGACCAGGCAAGGGGATGGGGTATTATGGATAATTAAACTTCAGTCTGATATTAAGGAGAGTGACAACAAAAGTGTCCACTGGGGTTTTTATCCGTATAGCTAATATTACTGAAATAGAAATAATAATAATATTTGTTATGCAAGTTGTTACTGTAAACTAACATTGCTGCAATATTGCATTAAACACTGTCCACGGCTTAATGCTGCATTCCAGTTATATCGGAAGAAACAAAAACATTTAAATCAACTATGAACTGCAGCAGACATTACTCGCTTTTCATGAGTTGATTGTATTAATGTGAGTATAACAACAATTTAGATTTTTCTTATCTTGGACTGCCAACATCGGTGGATCCATTACTATGTTTGCTGCCTGTGTTGACACACTTCCACAGTTTGTGACGCCAAGTGGGAGATAAAAACCCACATATCCTATTTGTAATTATCACTATAGGAGGCTGATGTGAACATTTTTTTCCCCCCAGTTGGCAGTATTTACTGTAAATCCGACATAACATGAACATGGCATACGACATTAGCCTATATCCAGGCTGCTTATTCTTGACATGGAAACGGCTTTAGGATGGCTATAGGATGCAGAGTTGTGTGGGTAAGCCTCTTTTTCAAGACAAAGTACCCAAAATATCCCAACCTGGGGTCGGGTGGTAGCTGTGGTGATGAATGCTACGGTTGGTAACAGGTGAAACAGCTGCCACAGGAGGCAGATTAGCACGCTCACTTTACAGATTCTGCAGGATTTCCTGGATTATGGAGTGTGAATGTTCTGCAATTATCTGATTAACAGGCGGGGGGGATAAATTATCTGGCAAGACATAGGGTAGGGCGGTTGTTGGTGGTGGTGGTGGTGGTGGGGAGGGGGGATGAGGAAGAGAGAAAGAAAGAAAGACAGAGGGGAGAGATCAGATAGGGGCCAGATATACTGAAAACACACTAACGTTTTGCTTCCTGTTCTATAACCTTAATCAAAAACACCTCTAGGCTATATAGGCTAAAGGTCAGTATTATATGAAACTAAGCTGTGTGTGTGTGTGTGTGTGTGTGTGTGTGTGTGTGTGTGTGTGTGTGTGTGTGTGAGAGAGAGAGAGAGAGAGAGAGAGAGGGAGTCAGAGAAAGGGAGGGAGGTTTTGGAGGTTTTATTTTGGGAAACAGGTTGTTTAAAAGGCGATTCCTGTGGCATTTGAAGGGGTAATGTGATGAGATTTTAATAAGCCTGCAGCAGTGTTTCTTAAGTTATTGGCCCGGACAAAAAATGGGTCACAGTCTTGTTTCTGATGGGTCCCACCATGACCAGAGTAGCAATGTTTTTATTAGACTAGGTATCCCCAAGGCAAAGCAAAATTTACTCATTTGGGATCCTGAGTTGAAAACACTAAAAACAACTGGCCTAAAGGATCCGGACAAAGATGTTCATTTAATCTCTTCGAATGTGTAGTTTGTTATCGTGGTCTATGAATATTGCATGGCGAGCCAAAGAATTTGTTCATGTACAAATGAATGCATGGTCACCTGTGCATGAGTGAGAGAAAGAACATTTGAGAGAGGGGGAAAGAGAGGAAGAGAGAGAGAGAGAGGGAGCGAGAGAGAGAGAGAGAGAGAGAGAAAGGAAGAGGAGAGAGACAAAGAGAGGGAGGAAGAAAAAGGGGCCAGAGAGAGATAGGGGGGCGGGATAAAGAGAGATAGGAAGAAGTCCCTCTAGCCGATTCAGCACCAAGGACAGTGCTGCACCGGGATTCAGCAGCACAAGGCCGGAACATGCTTTATCCTCACAGAGAAAAGCCAAAAGCTCTACTCAACATGCTCTGATCTCTCTCTCTCTCTCTCTCTCTCTCTCTCTCTCTCTCTCTCTCTCACACACACACTCTCATCCATGTCACTCGCTCTCACTCTCAAACACACACTCTCATCCATTTCTCTGTCATGTCTCTACCATATGTCTCATATCTCTGCCTCTTCCTTGTCTATATGCCCCCCCCCCCTTGCCCCCTATGTTTTTTCCTTATTCTTTCTCTGCATGACTGCTCTAGTTGCAAATCAGCATCAGACAATGGGTGACAATAAGCTAGGGTGGGGTTGGGAGGAGGGGTGTGTGTGCGTGTGTATGTGTGTCTCGCACTCACTCTGCCCGGTAAGCCGTTTTTTCCTGAGTCACCAACTCAGGGCGGAGGCAGGAGTAGAGGAAGGGTTGAAAAGGACGCCGCGCAATGAACCGGTTGAGTGGTTTATAAACAGGACAAGCGCGTTCAGTCAGCAGAGAGGAGGCATAAAGAATGGACAGGTCAGTGAGCAGGGAGAGGAAAAAAGGCAAAATAAATTGTAGAAAGACAAACAAAGAAACAAAATAAAGAAAAGACAGTGGTATGAGAATGAGACAGGGGCAGGAGGAATATAAAACATTGCCACTGAGGGAATTTTATCTTGCACAAAATGAGCATTACCATCAAACACGATCAATCAGTTGATAAATTAACGAGCCAACACATCAAAGCAGCATGGGAGTATAATTAATTTCATGTCAAAAATCCATGAAAATCATTTTAAATTGCCAAGTCTGGCAACTCGTTTGCGCGGGAATTTCATACATGTTGTTGGCCCTGAACTGCTGGGGAAATCTTGAAGTGAGAGGGAAGCGGGAGGGAGGGAAGGAGGGAAGAGGGAGGGAAGAGCACATTGACACTTGCTGTTGGGTATGATCTCTTATCATTCCCAACAGCTCTTAAGCAATACACTTAATTCCCAACTGCCCCAATGGAGCGAGCTACTCAGTGGCCCCAAGTAGAAGCAACAAGAGGACAAAAATATGAACGGTATAGTTTTCATACCTGTGGCTTATAGAATTGCAAACCCACCTGAGAGGATATGGAGCACCACGTTAGTTCAGGCAGAACACTAAAGCCGTGCATGCTATCAGCTGATTGGCTATCAGCTGTCCAATCCAAACAGCTGACTCTCATCACCAATCACATTCAAACAAGTCAATGAGGCGGTCTATATAATCTGACAGCTCACACTGCTGATCATTCATGCCACTGCTGCTGTTGACCCAAACCGATGCAAACTCCCTCCACCACCCCAACCTCCTCCTGCTATTATCTGTACACAGGACGCTTGTGCAAGCTATCTCCGAATTATGTCTGGTGTTATGTTGGTTTTCATATTATTAAATGATATGTCTACTATGCCTTGGGGGGTTTATTGCGCTCCGTGAAGAATCTCTCGCATGCTGCTTGGATTCATTTGGGGAGCATCCTCAAGAGCAGAGCCTTTCCCGCCAAATACAGCTGTATAAATAGTCCAAACTCGTAAGTCACGTAAGCGTCTCTGATTGAACTCTTTTATTGGTTTCAAAAGAGATCTTTATTGTCATAGTGTCTTGCTATGACACTGGCGTTTTGCAGTTTTATTTGCAATCCTGTGTCCTGACTGCCTTGATTATTCTGCTAAAAATTAAACAAGGCAGTTTTGTGTTGGCAGAGATATGGCTCAGGTAATTATACTCTTATAGGCACCCCATGTTTTCAAGGTCAAAACCTCATTCCAAAACACTCACACATATTAATTTGGAGTGAAAATAATGTTGTGACCCTAGCTGTGCATTATTAATAATACCATTTAGATGGCATTTGATAAGAAGGTGTGATTGCATTGCTCTGGAGATTTTGACACCTGTATGACTGAATCCACTCCTCTACTCCCAACGTTCACAAAATAGGGCATTTGGCCCTTTTGGTGACAGAGTTGTTAATGACTGGAGCATTGATGTGTGAGGAGAGGACTGCCACGCCTCACAGGCCCTGATGTTGTCATATTCAGCTGCTGGAAACAGTTATTTTTGCTATCATCCATGTACTCATTCTGAACTCTTAAAAATTAAAATATCAAATAATAATGGACTGTCAAAAATATCCTCATGTCATTTTCCGAGAATCATTATGACAATAGTTGTGAGGACTTCTCTCAAGACTTCTCAAGTAGAATTAAATCAAATTCACACACACTGCACATTTTCAATTGACATCCAGACATGAATGCTGTGTCCACTGCAGCTTTCCTCTCTGCCCTTGTCAGTGCAACATTGACAAACCAATCAATCAACCAATCAATCAATCAGCCGATCATCTGATCAGTGCTTCAGGCTGATAGATGATCATAGATTGGCCAGTGGAGTAATTGATAGACATTGATTAGTTCATGCTGTAGGGCAGAGTTTCATTAAGAAGCCTATAAGCCTGTTCCACAGAGGGGATTAGGGGTGAACACTGACACACAAGACTGCATATCGACTTCAGCGGAGCTGTACACCCTCCAAAAAAACATAACAAGTAGTTTTATCTTCTATCAAGCTTATTTCAAGATGCAACACGGTGCCCTTCATAACTGTAGAACTGAGGTGAAACAAAGAAAACAGCACTTCAGTCAGAGACACTTACGTCAAAGGAGTTTGGACCATTTATAGAACAAAATGGTTATACAGTTGTATTGGCGGAAAAGGCTCTGCTCTTGAGGATGCTCCCAAAATTAAACCAAGCAGAATGCAAGAGATTCTGCACGTAGTGCAATAAACCCCCCAAGGCATAGTAAGACATGTATCATTTAATAATATGAAAACCAACATAACACCAGACATAATTCGGAGATAGCTTGCACAAGCGTCCTGTGTACAGATAATAGCAGGAGGAGGTTGGGGTGGTGGAGGGAGTTTGCATCGACTTGGGTCAACAGCAGCAGTGGCATGAATGATCAGCAGTGTGAGCTGTCAGATTATAAAGACCGCCTCATTGACTTGTTTGAATGTGATTGGTGATGAGAGTCAGATGTTTGGATTGGACAGCTGAGCCAATCAGCTGTCCAATCAAGCCTGAACTAACGTGATGCTTCATTTAACCGCCCCACATTCTCCCTTGTTAAATATAGACAAATCAACCAGTTGATGTAGGACAAGTTTCATAGCCCTAGGACCAACTAACTGCTCATGAAACAGTGTTTCATTTCTTGACAGGAAATTTTTGGAAATCAAATAGAGACAGACCAGATATCCCTATAGGAGAATCCAGATATCAAACAATCAGCCCAAGTGGGAATCACTCCATCTAAGGGGGGATATTTTATTCCACAAGGATTCAGCCTTTCTCTTTTTCTTTGACAACAGACCAAATTTGCCGGTTACTGAACTAACCTTAACCTTACATGATGATCAAAACAAACATCAGTCCAGTTTAATCTGACTCAAAGGATGCTTCACTGGCACTTTCTATTTTCCAGTGGAGCTGATGGATGGTATAGCCTGATTGTTTTTCCCCAGCCCCTCACCACACCCACATCCTGTTCCTCTCATCTCACTCAGTACAGTTCTCTGTGTCTTATATCAGTGCAACAGCGAACAAAGGCAAGCTAACCTACAATACGATCAAGACAACATCCATCACCCCCCAAGTTTTGAGTACCATCCTGGATTGTGATTGGTTGAAGGATTACAAACACACGGGGTTGTTTTCCCTGCCTTTTTTCACATTTGACAATCAATCCACCCGTTCCTTTCTCAAGTTTGGCACATGACTAAAATCAAGTGAGACCAAATTTGGAGAAAGGGTAATCTCCCCGAAAGATGTTTGGTCTCTTAAGGTTTCAGGGAGGTTCTACTTCATGAGTTCAATGGCATCCCAGTATCTTTGAGGAAGGCTGTTGTTGCTTTAACCTGAAAATAGAGTCAACTGAATTTAAACCGGAATAAGACTCAATGTAAGGATTCATGTATGTAATCGCTATGGTCTGGTAGAGTCCAATTCTATCGAAAAATATATTAACATGTGAATCATTTACATAAAAAAAGCAAGAACAGAGGGTGAAAGCGAGGGAAGTTAACAAATTACATCATTACATCATCACCAGCAAAGAAAAACAAGCTCTCCAGGCACCCATTCATTTCTATGATGGGGAGAGAGAGAGCGAGAGAGAAAGAGAGAGAGAGAGAGAGAGAGAGAGAGAGAGAAGAGAGAGAGAGAGAGAGAGAGAGAGAGAGAGAGAGAGAGAGAGAGAGAGAGAGAGATGTTATAGGGCTGTCCTTCAGAGCAGCAAGGTTATGGTTTAATGGAGCCGACACAGCTCTCTCTCCTGACACATCCACACCACCATGGCCATCTATTACTAGTGGGACTGAGAGACAGAGAGAGAGAGAGAGGAGAGAGAGAGAGAGAGAGAGAGAGAGAGAGAGAGAGAGAGAGAGAGAGAGAGAGAGAGAGAGAGAGAGAGAGACAGAAAGAGCAAGACAGAGAGAGACAGAGAAATAGAGAGAAAGACCATCAAATCATGGCTATCTATTACTACTGGAATGTAGAGAGGGAGGGGGAGACAGAGAGAACGAGAAACCCTGACAATACTACAACATGGCCATCTATTACTCCTGAAACCAGAGAGAGGGGTGGGGGCAACGAGAGAGAGAGAGAGAGAGACAGACAGGGAGCGGTGTAGAGGGGAGGGGTAGGAGCGCGGGTGGGAGAGATAGACTGTAGGAGATCGGTAAATGTAAGACAGGACAGATGGAGGGAGGAGATAGAGAGGTGGTGGATGTCTATCTCTTGGGGCTGATGCGAGGAGAGAGTGATGGGAAGAAGATAAGGAGGAGAGGAAAAGTCAATAGAGAGAGCATGAATGAGCGACAGGTGGAGAAAGAGACCATCAGAAAGCGAGAGAGAGACAATACAAGTTATTCTATTCTGTATTCTGAACAGGTTACCGAGTGCAGGTTATTCTATTGTATATTCAGTGTTGGTTTTTCAGTACAGATCATTCCACTCTCCATTCAGCACAGGTTATTGTGTACATGTTATTCTACTCTGTATTTGGGAAAGGTTATTAAGCGCAGGTTATTCTTTTCAGTATTCGGTATAGGTCATTTGGTCTTCTATTCCCAGTGCAGGTTATTTTCCTGAGAAGTGGAAGAAAGTAATCTGTATGCCAGAGTGGAGATAAATTTGACACCCCAAATTACAAAGAACTCTTTGTAAATAGTAATTTAGGAAAGGTTTACTGCAGTGTTATCACGTCACACATTGTCAGCCTCTAAACAGAAACACAATGAATTACTTGAAAGCGAAACTGCAAAAATTATTTGCCAAATTTTCAAACTATGGACAAGATCCATAGTAAAATAACTTCACAAGACATTTGTGTCAACCAAGATAATTCCAAACTTCCATTAGGCAGTTTGTTTCATTTCAATGTGTCAGCTGAAATTGGCATAGGAGTAAACCCTACAACTGCATCCAATCAACGGATGCAAAAAATAAAAGTGTGATAAAAGATTAGACACCAAAGGATGCAGAGAGACAACGCTGCAGTCTCACTCCCATTTAGTTAAATATAAATGAGCTTGCCCAGAAGTTACCACCGAGCCAGGTCCCACTTTTCTCTAGGGAAGAGTGGGACACACGAAGTTATTAGTTATTAGTAGTTAATATTTGCAGGTGATTTGGCTCTCCTATGATCTTCTAATAAAAGTCTGACATTCTAGCCCGGATATCTCGTCAAACTTCAGTAAAAACTGGGCTGATAAGAGTGAATTCACAAAAGACAAAGGTCATGATAGTAAATAAAGGGTTCAAAAATTAAGGAATATGTATTTAAACTATAGTTTCCATACAGGTTCCATACAGGTTGATTTACTGTATGGATTGTGACTGACTTGCGTTTAATTAATTGTTGTTATTGTTACCACTTGGTTTTGCTGTGAGAGAGAGTGAGAGATCGATATATGAAAGAGTGGGAGTAAGACAAAGTGTCAGACAAGAAGAAGGAAGGGAAAGTAAGGAGTGAAATGGGAAGGAGAGAAGGAGGGAAAATGGAAGGGAAGAGAAGCAAACTTAGCAGAAAGAGGAAGAACTTAGACCAGAACAGCAGGTATGGGAACGGATTGGAAATAGAGCAATTACCCAGATAGGAACAATGCCCTGTGTGGACGTGTGTGTGCACGTGTCTAGATGTATAGGTGTTCCTTGTGTCTATTTATCAGTGTTAAGTGCTCAGCCAGATAACCAGATTGTGTGTGTGTGTGTGTGTGTGTGTGTGTGTGTGTGTGTGTGTGTGTTTGTATGTATTTCTTATGTGAAAGTGGTGTGTATCAGGTAAAGGAGGTAAAGCACTCAACCAGATAACAAGGTGTGCATAAGGCTATTTCTTCCCAGAGTGTCTGTGTATGTATCAAGGTTGAAGTGTCTCAGCCAGATAACAAACTGCATGTGTGTGTGTGTGTGTGTGTGTGTGTGTGTGTGTGGTGTGTGTGTGTGTGTGTGTGCCAGATAAGAAAATATGAAACGTGGACATCAGCTAGCACCAGACAGACAGAGAGAAAGACAGAGGCAAAAAAGTGAATCCATTCGCTTGAGCAATAAGATGTGTTTGTGTAAACACAGGAAATGAACTGGAAGGTGAGTTTAAGAAAGTGAGAGAGCAAACAACAAAACCCACAATGTGAGAGAGAGAGACAGAGACAGAGAGAGAGAGGGAGGGAGAGCCAGGACAGTAGTTCAGCCTCGGTTGGGACTAAGGCTTTTAAAATACAAATGGAACGATTGAAATGGGTCATTTAATTATTCGAGACAAGATTTGGTATTAAAATACTGCTGCCCAAGTAAAATAGATGAAGGTCAACTGTACTAGTGGATTAATCAAATGACGTCTGTGTGTTGTGCCATACAGACTTCCAATACCCTGCAAAGCAATTTGGCATAAAAAAATATTATGTTTTAGAAGATTTTGAGGAGATGTAAGAGGGCAATTTTGCTAATAATTATGACCAAAAGTATTGCTTTTATTATACTTTTCATTCTCAATCATCATTGCTGCTTAGTACATTATTGTCCCTCTACATTGCCCAAAAGATTTACCCATATATTGTCATGTTTACGAATATTCACCAGCCTATGGAGTAAAGACACACAACAGCCATCCCACTGATATGTTTACTATCTAAGCCACAGAAAATAGAAAAACCTTGTGTGTTTCCCACCTATGTGTTTTAGTGTGTGTGCGTGTGTGTGTGTGTCTGTGTGTGTGTGTGTGCACGCCTGTGTGTGCACGCCTGTGTGTGCCTGTAAAAAGCCCAGATGCAGTAAGTCCTGTTAATTAGTAGCAGGTGTGTTGGTTCCCAAATTAGAAAGTGATGATCTAGTAAAAAGTGACCCAGAACTCCACTGTCTTTCTCAAACCCATTAGGAAGACAAAAAAGAGGGAAGAAAAAAAAATCCTTTCACTTATTGAAACGTGTCTGGGGTAAATAAGGTAGAAAAGTGCTCAAATGCACTTTTTGGGGTCTCTCTGAATGTCATCAATAGTTTTTTTTTCTTTTTTTTTGCTTCCTTTTAACTTTTATCCATTTGAGCAGGGAGCAGACACTAATATGTGTATGTATGCTTTATTTTTAGAAGGACAGACAGATACAGTATAATCACAATGATATATTGTAGGAAAACTGGCCATTGTATTGTATAATAATTGTATTCATTGTATAAAGCAATGTCACCGAGTTTCTAATGCCTGTCTTTGGAACAGGCTGGTACAC
Organism: Centroberyx affinis; assembly: GCF_046629955.1. NCBI lineage: Eukaryota > Metazoa > Chordata > Actinopteri > Beryciformes > Berycidae > Centroberyx > Centroberyx affinis. The sequence continues at coordinate 107,513 of NW_027278843.1, read as the reverse complement.
ATATACAGTACTTTTGGTTCTTTCATTACTGGGGATCAAACCAGCAACTATACCTCTCCAACCAAACTATTAACTTGACCTGGGTCAGATAATATTGACAGATAATTCTCAGAGTTTGTGTCAACCTGCTTGACCAGATAGTGTCAGGTAAGTGTCAATAAAACTGAATTGAATTTCAAATAGTCTGACTCTCTGGAACTCATTATATCGTCCTATGTGGCAAACCCTGCCCATCTGGCACTCCAAGAAGGCTAAAACAAATGCCAAGAGTTAGAAAGAGTATTTGCAGATACCCACAACTGCTGCCACGTCTTTCCTATTGAATCCCAATACTTAAGTGCGACGAAATTGGTGGATCTGCTTCTGATAACTGCAATTTTTCAAACTTGAACAGGGAAGCAGATATAGTCAGACACAGCTTTCCCTCATACCCTCACCTTCTTCATATTATTCCATCATCTACTGATCAGAAATTTGGAAAGTACATTTTGTTATACAGCAAAAACAACTGGCCCAACACTTCTGCCACTGACTGTATCTTTCAAAGTGATGTAGACGGTTCACTGAGTCAGAGCTGCTGCTTAACAGTTTTCAGGACTTTCAAATGGTAGTGGCATGGCTCCAAACTGCTCATTAAGGAATTTTATAGTTATGATCGCTGAAGCGTGCGGAACGGAGCACTGCGGTAAGGCAACCCTCCCCAATCCTCTGGTAGAGAGCGGCATGGGACAGCGCAGCAAAGGTGCGGTGCAGCACTACATGGAAAAGCACATTTCAGCTCAGCATGACATGGTACTGCACAGCGCAGCGTGAAATACCACAGCACAGTAAAGCACAGCATGGCGTGGCACAGGATACTGCCTTGCTGTACACTGCATTAACACAGCACAGCACAACATACACAGCCCAGTATAGCACAGGTCACTGCCTTGCCTTGCTCTTGCTTGAAACGGCATGTTGCAGCTTGGCACGGCATAGCATGGCACTGAATGGCAAAGCACATTATCAGCACAGCACAGCCCAGCGAAAAAATGTCACAGCTTAGCTCTGTACTGCAAAAACAATAAGATTAGCAAGTGTTTTAGCTTATATTTTAAACTTATGCAGCCTATTTCGTAGTACTTTCAATGAAATTATGCTACCAGTCAAAAGTTTGGACACACCTGATTGAATGTACTATGTTTTTCATTATCTTAAAGCCATTTTGATCTAAAGGCTTATGCTTAAATACTTTAAATTTGTTTTTTAGACAAATATAAATAGTGAAGTTGCTGCCTATGTATGAATTTCTTTCCAAAGCCTTTGTCTTTCCATCAAGGCAAAGAATAAGATAGTTTTGATTTAACAAATTTTTGGTCACTGCATAATTCCATTTGTGTTATTTCATAATTTTGATGTCTTTACTATTATTCTAAAAGGTGGAAAATAGTAAAAAGAAAGAAAAATGTGATGATTTTATTATTATTATTGTTATTATTATTATTATTATATACAGGGGCTGTAGTATCTGTAGTATTCAGTGAAGAATAAAAATAAATCAGGTGAGAGAGGGGGAGTGGGGACCACGTGCAGCATAGGTGACACTCCGGACTTGAACCCGCGACGTGACGAGTGTGTGAGATGCCCCAGCTGCTGCACAGAGCCTCGGCCCTGCTGCGCTCTGTTCTGTTCCGTGCTGAGGTGTTCTGTTGCATGCCAGGCAGGCTAACTACACCGTTATGCTTCGCTGGTGCAGAACGTCAACTGCATCTGCTACACTGCCCCGTGTGCTTGTCTGTGTGAGAGGAGGAATAAGTATGAGGCTGAAATAAGACAGTGAGAGAGAGAGACTGAGAGAGAGAGAGTTGAGAGGTGAGGCAGAGGCAGAGAGAGAATGAGAAAAGAGATGGAGCGAAAGAAAGAAAGAAAGAAAGAAAGAAAGAAAGAAAGAAAGAAAGAAAGAAAGTTGCAGGAGCAGAAACTGATTTGCAGGAGGGAAAAACTCAGTCTCACGAAGGAATGGGAAATGTGAAAAGCAGATGGAGAGTGAAGTTAGAGAACAGGGAAACAGTGTTCACTGCTCAACCCATCCACTCCAATCTGTGGTGGGTTTTCATTGGCCGCAACTGTGTGTTTGCAGAGATGAGACTAGGGAAGATAGCCAGGTTTCTAGCTCTGGCCATGTCTACATCACTGATATGGCTCACCTCCAGCTCTGTGTGTCATCTGACTGTCAACCATCTGTTGCCGTTTAAATTTTTAAAAAAAAATGCATTGATTTTCAAGCTAATCTCTTCAATTTACCATGAGTTTAGTTTCTCTCTTTCCCCTCTGGCCCCTCTTTCTGTCTCACTATCTTCTGATCCTCTTGCAGCTCTCTATCTCCCACCTCTCACATGTGCGTCTTGACAGGCTAGTGTGTTGTTCCTCAGGGTTTTTACTAGCCTGCTACCAGACTCCTGAATCGTGTGCCGCCCACTCTTCAGATATGACGGGCGATTCAGAGAGTCTGGTGTTGCTCTAGTCAACGGTGATTTCTAGCTCGGAGAAACGATCGAGCCAATCAGCGCCTTTGTCGGCGGGACTAAAGTCTGAAGCGTTCATGCAAGGGTTTTTCATCGGCGTTTCGGCAGAATAATATTTGTTGATATCATTCCTTAATCAACAAATTGTCTTTGCAAGGATGAAATTTTTTGTCAAAAACGACTAGTACACCCAGCATCAGTGTCACTGAAAATAACATCAGAGTGACCGGATATGTCAGTCACTAGTGATTGGTTTGGGGAAATCCCCCCCCCCCCCACACACACACACACACAGAAAACGGCTAACAGGGAGGCAATCTCAGGGTGAATATCAGACTAGGTTTTTGACATTTCTTTAGAGTAAATACATCATAACCATCCAAGCAGAGAGAGAGAGTGAGACTAAAGGCTGTTTCTTAAAATCACTTGAAGTCAATCTTAAAATCAGTGGAGAGAAAAACAAGATAACATCTTTATGTTTGTCCCTTTTTGAAGAAGGGAAATTAATTATCACTTTTGAGAGAAAGAAAGTGAGAGACAGAATTTAGAATGCAAAAATTCTCCCAATGCACATAAAAACATCAAGGTTGTTTGACAGCTTGTATTATGGATTTCACATCCTGAGGTGGGTGGCCAGCAGTGCAGTCACTGCCATGTGAGCGTCTGTTGACTCCTGCCCCTGGGTCTGGTTTTTATGGGCTTTCCAAATAGCCAACTTGGACCCTCCTGACAGGAAATCTATCAAGACCTGTTCAGGCTTCTTCCTGACAGCATATTTTAGAGCAAGAGAGAGTAGGAGAGGCTGGGTGGGGAGGGGGGTGGAGATAGATAGAAAGATAGACAGTCAGAGAGATAGGACAGATATATAGGTAGATGGATAGACAAACAGAGGCAGACAGAGAGTGATGGAGATGGAGGAGAAAGAGGAGTCAAACTGTTGTCCTAACCAATAATTCAGCATCATGGACAGTGTATGCTGTGCCAGCATCCCACTTCGAGTTCACTGCACCAGGGCATGTTTTATTCTGGATCGGAGAAAAACAGCAGACATATATACACATCCCAAACTTCTAAAAAAAAAAGCCTTAAAAAGGTGCAGCACTTGGTAGGAGGAAAAGTAGGAGTCTATACTTAAAATATTCTCCCTTGGAATACTTTTAGAATTTTTTTTTAATGTTGAAATGTATATCAAGGGAGCATAATTATAAGTGAGCGGCCTCTTTTCTTTCTTTTCTTTTTTTTTATTCACTAAGGATACTCGGAAGCATCTGGTAAAGAATTATATACTGTATATCATCTGCAGTCTCTCTCTCTCTCTTTCTCTCTCTCTCTCTTTCTCTCTCTCTCACTCTCTCTCCATATCTACATACTGTATATACACATAATCACCTTCAGTCTCTTCTCTAAGCCCCTCATGCTCTCTTCTCTAAGCCCTTCATGCTCAATGTCTAAATGCTGCTGCTATTTAAATATTTTCTCCATAATTACAGGTCTCTCTCTCTCCCTGTCTCTTTCTGCACCGCTCTTCATCTCCAAGTGTAACCCTCCTCCTCAGACAGAATCTCTGTTCTCATGATGTGCTGCGATTTTTTAAGAATCCACGGATCCAAAAGAAGTTACCTCTCGACCCCAAATTGATTTTGTGAGCTAACCTGACTCCAACTGTGGAAGAACAAAAGCCCCCAAAGGCAAAACAAGTTTTTTGATGAAGAAATGCCAAAACACATCAGACTTGTCTATTTTAGCTTATCTTCCATTGAAACAATTGAGCATTCAGGACCAATGTTCCCTGGTGACCTGCATCTAATAATTTATCACACTGACCAAATACTATCTATACATCTTCTTATCAGAAATCCAGGTAGGCTTCTCCCAGTCCCATCCAGTCTTCTGTCTGCCTCTGTCCATCCTGTCATAGTGCAACTCGAGAGACTGCATAATTCAGCTACACATGTAACACTTGTCATCTACTGCAAAAAATGACACCTTACACTCTCACTCTCACTCTCTCTCTCTCCCTCTCTCTCTCTCTCTCTCTCTCTCTCTCTCTCTCTCTCTCACACACACACACACACACACACACACACACTAACACAACATGTACGAGGCCAGAATATTTTTGTTATTCTTGATTTTAGAAAAAACAGAATACACAGTAACATCCCAGGTCTAAAATTAACAAGCGCCAAACCCAGGTAAATTCTCCCTTCTGTGAGGAAATCTCACACGGTCACCAATATATTTGTTTACTTTGGTTGGATGAGAGGAAATTAATCAGCTTGTCAAATTCACTTTGTTCCTGCAGAGCCACAGTATGCTCATATCAGCCCATATCAGACAGGCTCTTGAACATACATTATGTTCCTATACAGTGTTAAATGAAAGCACCTCTGTCAACATGTTTTCAGTTCACTCACATTTCCATGTTGGAGGCATAACTTAGTGCCTACTAGCTAACTGGCTATTCCCTTTGTGTTCACCCAGTGAAGAAGCGAGTCTTGTCCACAAACCTAGAGTGCTGAGTGTCTGGCTATTGCTATTTACATTTTGCAGCTCTTGTAGAACTCTCATAAAACATGCTGTATTGGATTTCCTTACAAATCTTTTCAATCTTTTCAATTAACCGCAAGTTCATGAGAAACCCAAATATGATACTGACACTGGATATTGGATACTGATATTACAGTTGCTTTTGCAGTCTGTGTGAGCTGAGTTTCCAAGGTATTATTCAAAATTATATGTTTATTCATATATTTTTGGAACAGGTGAACACTTTATCCAAAAAAAAAGAGCTTGACTAGGATATGAGCTTTCAGCTGCTGATATCTATTATCTACACTTTCTCGGAGAGTTTACCGACAATCACACTGGCGCCGCTTCTACTTCTCCAGCACATCCCTTGGGGGAGCTTGAGTGAATGTATGGAACTGCTACAGAGAGTAAAGATCTGAACGGAGGGGGGGTTTGCGTCAGGACTGAAGATATATAGTGTGTGTTTTCACTTTTCTGTCTTGATTTCAGTAGATGTAACCCTTGGTTTGTTATCTTAGAGCAGTGTTTTCCAACCTAGTCCTATTTTTGTTCCATCTTTACTCTTGCACACCTGATCCAATTAAGGGCTACACACTGATGCTAGCCCTGTACAAGTAGATCTGTTTCTACTGCTCAACCAATCAGTGATAAGCCCTTAATTGGATCAGGTGTGCAAGGGTACAATTGGAACCAGAACCTGCAGGACAGGGGGTACTTGAGGGGGTACTTTGATTGGGAACTACTGTCTTAGAGGTTGCTTGCGTGTGATCTGTGTGTATTTGTTCAGGTGGGGGCATAGCCATTTTAGGAAGCAGGGTTTTATTTATTTATCATTTATTTAGAGGCAGCTGTGGGCTTCTGTGTTTTTTAACTGAGATGTTTAATTAAAAAAAACATCAAATGTCTCTCTAACCGAGCCATCTATCATCAAGTCAACAAGCACTTAAACTCTCTTCAATTAGTTCGATGATTTATACGCATGCTCATGGCACAAATACACACACACACACACACACCTACTTGCACTCTCTCATTAAACTTCCCCTTCCCTCTCTCTCCTCGAAGTCTCATCCACCCCTCTGTCCATCTGTCCTTCCATCCTGCTTCTGTGCATGCAGAGACTACCTGACTCAGCGACACACCAAACACTTGTCATCTGCTGCGAAAGATGTCACCTTGCTCTGTCAAAATACACACCTACACACACACACAGATACACAGGCATGCATGCTCGCGCACACACAGAATGACACGCGTCATCTTGTCCGGCACCATCTGCCTGCGTGAGACAGGAGCTGTTCTTTTCATGTTTGACGATCACACTACAGCACTACAGTATATATACACACACAGACACACGGTAGGAGCCTCTAGCGCACACACAAAAACAGATGCGTGAATGTAGTCTCACACAAAAACACACACACACACACACACATCGACCTATCTGACTCCAACATCCAGGCTGTGAAAAAGACCCATGACATATCATCTCTCCCTACATGGGATGAAATTGGACTGCGACTGCCACTTGTTACTGCCACTCAACGCAGCACTTATTCTTGTTCTATTGCAGAAACACTTGTATGCACTATAGCATCATTTCTCAAACTTTCAATCACAATTTCTCTCACAATTTACCTCACTTTCCCTTCCACTCCCTATTCATTCCTATTCTTGGATGATAGATATTCTGTTTCTTTTGGTTTGTTTTTGGTGTCAATCACAAATAGTTGAGAATAACATGTGCAAGGAGTTTGCCATGATATTATGGTAATATGATGTCACAACTACTAACAGCAACTAACAAGAACAAAAACAAGTGGCAAGGTGACTCAGTAACTAACCTGCATGGGACAAAGACATACAGGACCTCAAGTATAGTGCAAAGGAAATGGTGCAAGACATTTTAAGCATGCAGCTGAAGGGCAACTTACAGTTAGCATAACAGCAGAATAATGATGAAATGCCTAAATCAGCAACATTACAAGCAACCAATATATAGTATGAAGGGTCAGAGCCACATACATTTAGACAGAGGGCTATACATATACACTCTTCAAAGATTGACAATCAATATATACACATAAACATGACTTATCCTTGAAAAAATCATAGCCCTTACACCCCCGACAGCAAGATAATAAGAAGAGATGAGAGGAATATGCAAATTATATCTGCCCCTCGATCTATTACAGTTGCCATAGGTAGTAGGGAAGCTTGGGTATTGAAAAGTCTGTCCAGTAATTAGAAGATAATTTCTGATCCCCACACCATCCAATTTGTCCCTCCCTACATCCCACATCCCTTGTCCATGACTAATCATCTCTTATTCACTCCTCAATCACTTCAGTTTCCCTTCACTTTTCCTTCTACAAGCTGGATAGCACATTCAGTGGCATTCTGTTCATTATGTTCTTTTGTTCTCATGACAAGTGCCTCTTCTTTCTATCAATTGAAAATGGATGTCACCTGCATTGTCACTTAAAATCCTCACATAATGCTGAAATTATAGAATTGAAAAAAAAATGCTGCATGTAGAATGAAAAAGTCCCATGTATTGAAAACCAGAAGGTTATTTATTATGTCATTTTGTTATACTGAAATGAATGTAATGTGTATAGGAGTCTGCACTGACATTAATATGGCAGACGGAGCTAATGAGACATCCCTCCATGCCCCGACACCCACCGCCCAGTCTCAAGGAGTTACACTAGCTTCTGGGTCAATTTATGAACTATCCACCTTTAAACTGAACATTATCCGTTGCTTGGCTTGTCAAGAATCCTATTTGCATAAATGTCTTGCACACCGGCACCCATCCATAATTGATACACCTGCCCTCTCTCCACCCTTAACTACTTTCCACAGGGAAAGGGAGGAGGTGAATCTTGACACACACCCCATCAGACACACACACACTCACACACACACACACACACACACACACACACACACACACACACACTGAAACTCAGAAATCAGATCCATGTGTTTATGTTTGATTTACTTTTCTGTCACTCAATTTTGAAACATAGATTGGCATATCTATTGTGTTTAGGATGTTATTTTTATTCGCTTTGAGGAAAGAATCCTCCTTAATCAATAAATGGCTGCTTTTATTGTGTGCCTTGTAACAATGATCAACAACTCCCCAGCAACCATAGCACTGCCTCAAGGACAGTGAGTATAACTACACTAAAGTTGGTGCAGATACACACAGAGGCACACATACCCATGCAAGTACACACAGATATGCACAGACCTATTTTTGCATGCTCACACACCCACTCACATGTACCAACCCATTGGCCACACACCCCTAAACATACATTCACCTCCAAGCACAAACATACATCATGAGGAAATGGGTTAATCATGTTAATCATATTATATTTAGTACAGTAAACAATTAATGATTCTTCAGCAAGGCTTTCTGTTTTACAAGTCTGGTGAGAGGTGATGAGAAAGACTTGGGAGTGCTGCAGGGGTGTGCGTGTGTGTGTGTGTGTGTGTGTGTGTGCGTGTGTGTGCTTGTGTGTGAGTGTGTGTACACACTTGTGTTTGCATGCATGTGTTCGTTTCTGTGCATGTATCCATGTGTGTGTGCATGTACGCATATCTGTAAACATATGTTGAATGTGTTTGTGTGCGTGCTTGCACATGGGCACACAGTAAGTGTGTGCTTTTCTGTATTTGTGTGTGTGGGCTCATATAATGGGAAGCTGTTTTCCTTGTTAGAACAACTAAATGGAAGAGGTGAACAATAAGCTGAAAACAAACAGATAATATGCTAATCGCCATTAACACACAGGAGCTCCAGCAAACCAGCTGTTGGCAAAACAAACATGTTATCTGGGTTAATTAAGGTAGCACAAGCAAGTGGACGATTTGGTCAAATTTAAAGGGAAAATCCACACTCTAACAGATGTTATGCATGTTATTATTATGCTTTGTAGCTGTTTAATCTAGACTCTAAACATAAGCAAATCCTTCTTAAAGCTAGAGACAAGACAACCATGATTTTGGCCTGATGTCATTAAGTGACCAGTTTTGAATCTTGAAGTGTAACTGTCCACACTGACATAACCCAGGGTTATTTTTTGAAGATACTGGTACATTTTGTGATTCACAACTGTTAGTCAAATAGCAAATAATCATTAACAAATAGCAGCATGCATCGGGAATACAATCTGGTATCATAACAAACATGCTAGCTGTTAATTAAGGTTGTGATTTGGCAATTTGTAAGTTTCACCAAGGGTAGGTGGTTAATTTGTTGTTTACCCCCCTAAAACCTATAGGAGGTTGTATTTAATAAGGAGAAGTGAGTTTGACTAGCATTTTTCAATTCTTTGACGGGTAATTATCTGATGAAATTCAAGGGGGGGGGGGCATATTATGATAAGTTAGATATGTCAGATTCGCAATTCCCCTACTAATTGTAATGGTTAGTAAAAGGAGGCAGGGAAGATGAACTTCCCCAGTGTACAACCTCTCCCCAGAGCATGTTAGTTGCTAGCCATGCTAATGGCTGTGTGAAAGGCTGAAGCTATGCCACACTCCCATGTGCTCCAGACCTCATGCTTATGTATTGCAGTTTTTGCATTGGTAATGTGCATTTCTGTATCTTCTAGTGATGCTAATGTGTGCTTATGTATATATTTTTTTGTATATCTACTTTATTAATAACAATGAATCCACTGCCTATCACCCTTTAATACACTAAGAATGCCACTGGGGCCAAACATGGAAATGAGCCTTGTATAAATTATCTGACGGCAGGCAGGGAGCTAGTTGAGGATGACATCCCCTTTTAGCACAAGAATATGCAACATTCCCTCAAACCACACAGCGCGTTGATTTGAACTAGGGATTCTTGAACTCTTTCTGTCCTCAGATATAAACTGAGTACATTTACACAAAAATTTAACCATGTGAATACATTAAAACTAATACTTCTTGGAACATAGAGAATACCAGAAATGGACCTGAAAAAGACCCACATCAGACTTACCACATAAGTTAAGAAAGTCTGCTTTCAGGGGAAGCGTGCAGCAGAAAAGGCTTTACCTTACTCTTGGTAAATATTGACAGTCATGACAGTCATACACTGTACAGCTACAGCATGACATTTTGATTAGGTAAACAACAAATATACTTTAAACTTTAACATAAATCCTACTGCTGTGGTTAGATTACATTACAAAACGTTAACATCCTCTATGATGCAATTTATTTTTTTACCACATTCAACTACATCCACATACACATCCATATTAAATGATGCAATAACATTGCTGATGCAAAATACAAATGGTTATTTGGCATTTCTAAAGATAGCTTTTGCTGTGCGTAGCATAATTCTGTTTTGATCTGTTCAGTAATGCATTACTGCTCTGCCTGGCCTATCCGGGGTGGGTATGGAGCGCTAAACGAAATCTCAGCTAACGAGACAGAGGGCACTTGGGGACACATCAACTTGTTATCTTAAACCAATGCAGTGAGGAAAATATCAAAGTAATGAATGCTCCCTTGGTGGCGAGAGCCCTTCCCTCTAACCCTAAACTCTTATGCTCTGTTTGGAAGCAGAGTGCATCTCCAGAGATCTGTCATTAGGATCACCGAGACAATGTTTAGGCTAAATGCAATGAAAGCCCAAGCCAAATGAAAAGTAGTGAGGTTTCGAAATTGGATTAACTGCTGCAGTGCAAGAGAAAATGCAATCACTTTGCGGTTTCATTTCATTTTGCGGTATATTTGCTCATTTGGATTTCTGGTTCTTGATGGGGCATTTTCATTGTTAAAATGGTGTGTCTAAAGCTTGTACATTAACCACCATTCTTTTGCAACATTTAGATTTAAAAACATATTGGTCAGTTTTCACTTCCTGAACAAGTCACTAAATTAAGGATTTGATTTTTTTTTTTTTCTTTTTGGAGGAAATTATGAAAAGTTTAGCTTTTCATCCATAAGATCCAGTACAATCAATGTTTAAAGTCCAGGACAATTAACTTTTGGGAGAGCCTTAAATCTTTAGAGAAATCAAAGAATATATGTACAGCAATGGTACCAGCTCAAAAACTCATGCATTTTTTTATGTTCTCCTTTACGTTTTGATTAAAATTTATAGTTCTAAAAGGGGAGGAGGCTGGTGTTATATATTCTGGGTTAGCAATGGAGACACAATTCCTCTGCATCCCCCTTCAATTCTAGCCTATCCATCTTAAACATTTGGGATTGGCCATGAAGCCTCTGGTATTATTTTTTACTCCATGATGTTTTGAGCCTCTGATGGTAATAACAGTTTATCCCTGAGTTGGCATTGAAACCCAACCTCAGTGTCTCATTCATGGAAGTGGAAGGGAGAAAAATCCCTGGGAATACTTCAAAGTTACTAAGAGATTTACAAACAAAACTGATTCAATTTAAAATCCTAAGGCAAATTTACTTGACTCCTAGCATAGCAAGCTAGGCATTCCTAACAGTGAGGATTGGAGGAGGGATTTGATCTAGCATTTTCTACAACTGTATTCTGTCTGAAGCTTTATGACTTTGAATTCTATTAATTTAGTGGATTATTTTCAATTCATACATGAAAAACTTCTGGAACCAGACAGCTGTCATATCAAACCTACAAAGAAATAATTGAGAATGACAGCATGTTAATTGCAATTTCTATTTACACTTCCAATTAATTGAATTGAAAGTGAATTGACAGATAAAACTAGAGTTGGGCATTATAATGCGGCTATCCAGATTAATATGGAATAATACTATGAGTAAATATATCCCTCTCTCCCCCAACCTGTACATCAATGTAAAATTAGTTGTGAATACACTTTTCAATGATAGACTTTTTTCTTAGATATTTTCACGTTTTCAACTGCTGTAACCATCCATGTCCATAATGATGTACTTCACTCTATTATGTGATCCAACTGTGGAGATGTCAGGCTTGGTTTGTCTCCAGCACAGCACGTTCTTTGGAGGCGCTATTACTATAGGTTAATACGGGCTATCTTGAAATTAATTAGCGCTGAATTCATCACACAAAGACTACATCTGTACATCTGTACAACACATTTACACCAAAAACTGGCCAGAAGGAACAGCTGATGGTCACTGAGCATATAGGGATTGGTCAAGGGTAGTAGTAGTAGTAGTTTGACACGTGTTGCTCAGTGTGGGGAGAGAAGTTTGCTACTCTAACCATTAGGCTGCTGCCACCATTGCAAACTGTGATTGACTGAAAAGACTTTCCAACACTTCGACTTTTTCTGTGGCTCACTCGTTGGTAGACTTCCTTCTAACTGACTGACTCTGTTTTCAACATTGCTAGAAGGCACATGTACGCTTTATCTCTTTGTGTCTTCTCTTTGTACTTAATGATGCCTTAATACCAGAAAACCTCCCAGAGAGAAAGAAAGACAGACACAGGACAGTGGGTAGACAGACAGGTGGACATACGAGACAGGAGACTATAGTGAATACATGCAGGCAGGTGGGTAGCAAGAGAGAGACAGAAGGGAATACAGACACAGAAATGGCGACAAAGTCCTTGAATAAGTGTGAAGTGAATACTAAACTGTTGTTTAATATGTGTAAGATAAGAGAGACAGAGAGGGAGGGAGAGACAAAAAACAACTACAGAGGGAAGGAGAGAAAGAGGAATGGTGAGACAGACCAGAGAGATAGACAGTGAGAGACAGAGACAAAAGCATATAATCATACAAGATCATATTAGGCATAATTTATTGTGATGTTTCCCAAGGCTGCTCCATTAGTTTGACTACTAGTCGGAGAAAGAGACAAGTCAAATACTAAGCTAGCTTCTGGTTTGTACAATGCAGAAGTCTAGTAGCCATGCTAAGCACAAGGTTATAATACTACTTATAATATGCAGGAGATGGTTAGTGTCGCTAAGCTAAGAGATAACTGAGTATCGGAGCCTTGCCTTGTAAGCAGAAAGATGTTGGCAGTGCTTAACCACAAGCCTAAGCTCCTAGCTTTTGAAATATGCATCAGAAGACTGCTGTCACTAAGCTATAGTCTACTATAGCCGTTAGCTGGTGACAATAAGTGCTAAAGCCGCTAGTCTTTTAAATAACTTACACCGTGGAAGGTTTTTGTTATCAAGCTTGAGGCTAGGTGTTAGCTGTTTAATATGCAGGCTGGTGGCATTAAGGGGTATGGCTGCTGGCGCTGTTATTAATATGCAGCATAAGGCTGGTGATGCAGAGTGCTAAAGCTGCTAGCCGTGACGCCCAGGGAAATCCCTGCTGCTGACCTTTCACTGACAGGATGAAACCTGACACACAGACACACACATGGTAATGAGGGCTGGGAGGGGAGAAAGAGAGAGAGAGAAAGCGAAGGAGATGGAAGGGAGAGAGTTAAGGGAGAGAGAGTGATATGGGAGTTAGGGAAAGAAGGGAGAGAGACTTGGAGAAAGAAACGGCTCAAGGAGCAAAAGATAGCAATAGGGAGAATAAGAGAGAGAGTGGAGCGCGAATGGAGAAGAGGTGAAGCGAATTGGAGGGAATCCCTATGGCACCACTGTGTATAAATTTAACAAAAGCAGAAGTCAGCAGACAAGAGGGGAGGAGAAAGAGAGGAGGATAAGATAGAACAAAGAGGGGAAGAGACCAGAGGAAAGGAGATAATGGGAGAGAGGGAAGCATGGGATGGGCGGAGTGACCCAACAAGAGAGGAGGGGTGAGCAGAACAGAGGAGGGACGACAGATAAGCGGAGAATGAGGAAGGGAAATGAAGACGATGTGCCAAGGACGGAAGAGAGAATCAGTAGCTAGAGAAGCGAGGGGAAAGCAGAAAACAACAGGTGAGATGAGACGAGAGAAGGAGCGGTGAAGGTAGAGGAGAAGCGAGGAGAAGGAGTGGGCGGGTTAAAGGAGGAGAGGAAAAGAGACAGCGAGCAAAGCACAGCGATTCCCTCACAGCAGTGTTGGTGAAGCTGTAATTTAACGCTCCGTCAGGTCGCAATCAGAGGATGTGTGCGCACGCATGTGTGTGTGTGTATGTGTGTGTGTGTGTGTGTTCATGTGTGTTGGTGAGGAGGCCAGGGGGGACAGTTAGACACACACCAGAGATGGAGGGAGGGAGGGATGGGGAAGAACAAACAAATGAATAGATGAGCAGACGGCAGGGACTGCCAAGGCAGATCCCTGGGCTTTGTCAAGATATTGTTACTCCACTTCTCTGTTTGGAGACATGTTGCTCTGGCAGGGGGGACCGAGACAGATGAGAGGTGTTGAGAAATGATGAGGAGACGAGAGGAAAATGGAGGAGAATGAGTGAGTGGAGGAGAGTGGAGTGAGGGAGACAGCAGCGGAGAACAAAGTGGAGGAGAAGAGGTGCAAGGAGACAGGAAAGCAGACTATCAGAGGAAAAACTAGGAAACGATTAGAAGACATGGGAGGAAAACAGGAGCAATGGATGGGGAGAAGAGGGGAGCAGGATGGGGGAGTGAGCAATAAGATGAGATGAGAGAGGAGGGAAGGATGGTGAAGGAGAGGCGAGGATAAGTTAGGGGAGAGGAGTGAAAGAGAAGGGGAGGAGAAGTGAGGGCAGGAGAGGAAATGTGAGGAGATACTGTTAGGGGATCAAAGGAGGGAGAGGGAAGAGGGGAACAGAGGAGAGGAGGAGATGAGACGAGAGGGCATGGGGAGAGGGGAGGGGAGTGAAGGAGAAGAGGGGATAAAGGAGAGGTGAGGAGCGGAGAAAATAGAGGATGAGATGGTACAGTAATAGAGAAGAGAGGAGAAGAAAGTGAAAAGAGGAGAACGGAGGCAAGGAGAGGGGAGAAGAGAGGAGAGGAGATGGGATTAGAAGAGGGGTGGAAAGAGAAGAGGGAAGGGAAATAGATGAGGCATAAGGGAGGGGAGAGGGGACAAAAAGAAATGATGAGTTTCTTTTTCAACCAGACTAGAATAATCCCCCAAAACTGTAGAGATAAAGGGAGTTCAAAGGGCTCGCTGAAATATGGAGAAAGGGAAAGAACTTCCTTGCATCTGGAGGAAGGACACGAGGAAAGCAAACTGCCCATTTTTTCCAACTTCTAAATCTGGTATTAAAAGACTGGCAAGCTTGCAGCTATAACAGTTAGGGGAAAACTAGCAGTGTTACCAAAGAATTTGATAATTAATTAGGTGTCAGTGGATTTCCCCCATCATTTGACTAGTGGTAAGTGAAGAAAATTTGCAGACTAAAATTCTAAATTAAGGTCAAGGTATCCCCAAAGGTAACTATTTCACAGATTAAATTATCCCCATAGCAAATTGCTTTGCTCTGTGATTTAAGAAAGGTGTTGGAGCATATTTTTGCATATCATCACCAGAAGGGTGACACAGCACAACAGTACTGTTTAAATGTTCACATGGCTGCAGTCACCAAGGTTGACAGATGTTAACTTGTTAAAAATGTCAAAATGTCACATCTAAGGGTTCAGTTACAATTGGAATGGGAAGAAGAACCAGTCACTTAAATGATTTTGAGCTCAATAAGATCATCTGTAACATTCACCATGAGTCACTTATAGTCTTAAAAATGGCCACTCCTTTTTCATGCAGTGAAAACAGTGTCTGGAGTTTACCAAGCGTGACAAACAAAACCATCCAGTCAATGACAGTCCTGTCGACTCAAAAAGCTTGTTAAGAGAGGTGAAGGGAGAATGGTAAGAACTGTGCAAGCTAACAGGTGAGACAGGAACAGGTAAAGTGCTAAACTCCTTAGTCACGGATGGGCTGTAGCAACAGAAAACCACCCAATGCTGGATAGTTGAACTTAATTTTGAAAATAAATGTGCTCACAGAGAGTATTCCTCTGGGACAGTCAATAGACATTTTATTTTCAGTGTTGGTCCAATTAAGTAAGTTTGACTCAATGGTGAAACTTTAAGCTAAATGAGGATGGTTTGGATCAAAATTTAAAACTTGTCGCACTGGCAGCTATTAGAGAATTTCACAGACCAAAGAAACATCTAAAACATCAAAAAGATACATCACAAAAAAACAGGGGGGGAGATAGAGAAGCAGACAGACAGATAGATAGATAGAGAGAGAGAGAGAGAGAGAGAGAGAGAGAGTTAGCCTTGGATCAACCAATCAAAAGATACAGGCACACACACACACACACAGAAGAAAGTGAAAGGGACATTACGCACACATACCCTATATGGGCTCATAACAAAAACTAATTTACACACACACACACACACACACACACACACACACACACACACACGCTGATACTATTCTACTTGCAAGGAGAATCCAATTCCTTGTAATCATTTCCCAACTCCCATACGCAAAACGCTTAACTGTATGAACTTTTTATCCGGTAGAACTGCTGCTGAAGTTTGAAAGCATTCCCTCTGACAGCAGTCTGACCCAACTGCATGAAATTAGACACATAAACCACACTAATTCTGCTGAACGAGGAGGAAGGCTGGCTTGTGAACAAACACACACAAACACACACACACACACCCACACACATTTGAATGATTTATTTATGTCCATATCATGACCAGAACCAGGGGGTCACAATAATATTGCAGATGCAATCAGAGGTCCTGCAGTACCTGGCAGTTACAAATGTGTCCACAAACAAACATCAAGGATACAGAAAGAGCACAGAGTACATTGCATGACTGGCGATAAAAGCTGACCTTGAAAAGTATCTCGCCAGCTGTTTTTATCGATAGTCAGATAGATAATTAGCCAGACTGACAGATAGACCAACAGATAATCGCTGACAGTGAACATTATCTGGCCAGCTGCTGATACAGATCGATGGAAGGACAGGCAGCCAGGCAGAGAGACAGACAGATAAAGAGAGAGACAAGTAGACGGACACAGTATCTAGCCCATTGCCTTGGCTTTCTGTCTCCCATCCATGAGCGGTGTCATCTGAAGGCCCTTCACCACTCGCCTGTGTACAGCATGCGTAATTCCACAGGACGCTTAGGCGAGACATAAAATTGCCAGGCGCATGTATTGATTGCTCAGAAATGTCACACAAAGTGTTATTATTACGCGCAAGGGGCAGGAAGCACTTTGCACCGCTGGGTTAGTCCTAAATTGCATTAACTTTGAGGAAAACACTTATGACCTCATTCTATTTGATTTGCTTGATATATATGTAAGTTAAACAACATCAAATTGAAATTGAAAGTGAATTCATCTGGCAATGATTTTCCTAGCTCTCAGAAAACAGGGGGCCATTGGATCTCAGTCTCAGTTTTCTCCCACATTTATCTTCGATGGTTGTGAGGATATCATGGCACATGGAAAAACACACAAACACACACACACACACACACAAAGCAGAAACCACAACAGTTTTCTTCTGTTCTTCATTATGATTTTAGTCAGAACCCCTCAAAGCCAATATAGAGTGAAATCTACAGTCACATTATAAAATATTCATCTGAAAGAATGTTTATAAAAGATTCTTTACTATTACTATTATTATCGATGCACTTTCTGTATTAGTGCAAGTTAATCTATTTTATTCCTCTTCTTGTTCTAATCATTTTTATTGTTTTCCTTCCTCTCTTTTCTTATGCTCTCTCTTCTTATTGTCTTGTGACCTCATGCTTCTAAATTGTTATGTCTGTTTTTCACTCTGAGACAGGTTTTCTTACCAGCCCTGGGGGTTTTCTATTGTTAAACTTACCCACAATTGTGGCTAGGGTAAATTAATTAAAAACATAACCTAAGGACTCATGGCTCCCCGCTGTGCATCAACACATCATGCAGACACAGACATGCAGACACACCCACACATGTAGGAATGCAGGCTGCATGTGCAACAGATCAGATGGAGATAGAAGGAGAGCTGATACATATTCCTCTCTTCCTCTCCTCTCTCTTCCACTCGCTTCCTATCTTTGCATTCTTAAATGGAAAATACTCAACAATCATGCATCTGTGCGCTATATGTGTGATAAATTTGCATGTGAAAAATGGTCATATTTATGCAAGCAATGCGATAAGTGGATGGCAGGGATATGTCAATGCACTCGGAGACCTTGAGGGATTGACTGAAGCACTTGAACACGACGGTGGTCTCCCCTGTATTTGCCATATATGTTTGATATCAATGGGAGCTACAAAGCAAGATATTAAAGTGCAGTCTCATCTCATACACAATAAACAGATATGTAACATACTGAGTGACTGACACAGATATATGCCTTAAGCATCCGTTGTGTCTGTGTATGTGGGACTGAGAAAAAGAGAGGGAAAAACCATAAGCTAGACAAAGATTCAGAAAGAGCGCAAGATTAGATAGATAGATAGATAGATAGATAGAAGTACAGAGACATAAAAACAGATAAAGGAAGAGTGTTCTCACAGTTCACAAGACATCATGAGTTTTCCATCACCTTCTTATTCATTACAGATATGGGAGAAGGACAGCACATCGGGCGTCGAGTGTTTTTGTTATATCATTTCCGTAGCCATTTAATTTGTTACAGTGCTCCCTCCCATGGGAGCATGTGCTACATTACCATCAGGTTAGTTGGCTGCTTCTGTCTCATTACCGTCCACAGAGAAAACCATTGATTAATCTCTGCTAGCATGCCACAACAGCAAATTAATCATATATGTATATAAATATATATATATATACAGTTATACAATGAGTTAAATATAGATGCACACACACAGAGACAATCAAGCATGGAAAAAGTCACATGCACAAGCACACTCAGTCACACAGATAAACAGATATGCATAAGTACACACTCATCAGACACAGAACAGTAACACACACGCACTCACACACACACACACAACTGCCCACTACAATACACACAACCGCCACACAGCAAATTAATCATCACGGCATATAGCTGTGGTATACACACACTCCCCTGTCCCAGCCTCCAAAACACAGTGACTAATCACATAGAGTTTTCATACAGCTCATTTTTCATACTAAAGAGAGACTCAGCAGTGTGATGTGAAGTCCAAATAAACAGCATGTTCACAGTATAATGGAAGAGTGCATAGATGCTTTCCAGCAAAATAGTCAACAACAACAGTGATGTGATTTATTCACAGGATTTCTGGAGACAGTCCTTCCATTCATTTCCACTAGCTGCTTCATTTTTTTCTGTTTTTTGTATTGTCCGTTTTGCATCAGTATGGTGGCAGATATATACTGTTCTCAGATGTTTGACTTCCCGTGGTTTATTTGGGTGTATTCAACAGTCCCTTCTATTCATCTCTTTGGCATGTGTGAGTGAAAAGTGAGCTTGTAATTGATAGATCCATTATTTTAATCCTTTGTAAATGTCTATCCCCAAAAATTTTAGCAGTCAGTTTCAACAATTCACGCAATAACCACATCCAGATACAACTAACTTTGTAGTACAATAAAATGTGTTTCCATTATTTTGCTGGTTGTCTGTAGTTTGTTTTACTTGAGTTATTACTGTAATACGATTGCATTCAATTAGTAATATTTGGCAGTGTTTACTTGCATTTTTGTTTACTTTACGTGCACAATAATGCCACTAATGACAATACAGAGTATAAAATAGTCTGTTTACAGTAAGCCATTTACATGATTGCATAAACTGACAACTATACATGATAATCCTGTTTACATGAGTTGAAGTACTAATTTTGATTATCCAGAGAAAATTGTGGATAATAAAAACATGTGGATGAAATAAAAAATGTTTCCTGTCCTGCCACTATCAAATTTTACGAAAAACAGTTACAGTTATGATCCTGCTCTACCGCATCATGTTGTTCGTCACAGCCACAGGTCTATGTCTATTGCAATTAAAAAATGCAATGCTTCAGACGCCACTAAGAAACCTGTTGGAAAGATGATGATGACTCATGTAACAGATGCATCGTTGCAGCGTTTTTTGGATGAGGATACAGAGTGAGGATTAGTGGGAGCGGGGGGTGCTGAGTTGAGTTAAGTGATTTTTTAAAATGTCCTCCAGATCTTTCATGGAGCTGTATGAACTACTGCGTCAATACTTCCCCATGATGTCACCGTCCGTCTCTTGTACCCCTGATGATGAAGGTGAAAACTGCATAAACTTGGAAGGTGTGCAGATTACAGTTATAGTCAACCAGTTGTGGTGTGCAGAAGAAGTTGGTGTACCTATTTTGCACAGACTCTACCATACTTCATTACTGGATTAATTGCATTGTAGTCACATTTTTGATGTGCATGTAAACGTGTCCACTGGTTGAAAAATGTATGTCAAAGTGAAGGCAAGTCGAACATACATAAAAGGGGTCTATGTGATTTTTGCTGTCCATACGTACGTGTCTTCGCCAACTAAAGCCGCAACAATAGCACAGAACACCAGGTGGAGGTGAAAGCGTGATTTTTGATACCAAAATTGCACTGCACGACCCAATTAGTATTGACACCCCCCTAGTGCACTTCCTTGCCCATTCTGGCACAAGTGATGTCAAGAAGAGCCACAAAATTACTGAATGGGCACAAGTGGGAAAAAATTGCTTGTGGACAATGAAATTGACATTTTTCCAGCGCAAGCTCACTGCTCTTGATCTGCACCAGCACAAAAATAGGGCCCCTAGATTGAAAACAGCAAGTATAAAAGCAGCTGCAGAATGGGTTTGGTTGTGGCAGAGTTTAGCATGTTTCAGCCTGGACAGATTATACTGTACTTGAGTCAGGTAGAGGCATGATGCAACAAAATGCAAAAGTGACTGAAATGACTGCAACTATAAAAAAAAAAAAATCTTCGTACTACACCCCAAAAGGTCAATTGCAGTAATCACTCTAATCATACTCTACAGTTAATCATACTGTAGCTTTTTGTGACTCTGACACACTGCTCTACTTTAGATCTATGGTTTGAATCCATAAATTCTCACAATTTCTCCTCTAAGTTTGGGCTTTTTGACTGGTAGTTTTGTAAATAATTTGAATGCACTCAGTGGCAATTAGCATCCAGGACATCGCACAAAGAGATCAACAAACAGGTTTCTCTCCGTCGTCTCTCTAAAAGTCTCTCTGAGTTCCAATCGGAGAACAAGGCAACAGTAAACATGTCATCGCCCAAGAAGAATCAGTAAAAAATATGTCATAGTTTTATTTATTTATTTATTTATTTTGCTATTTTGACTTTATTTGATAGTTCACAATAGAGGGGGATGACGTACGACAAAGGTTCTAGGGTTATTTTTATGGCATTTCTGCTGGATCATCATAATTAAGAAATACAGGAAGAATTGAAACTAGAGAGGTGGGGATGAGATGCGTTGAAGGTTCTGGGCCAGAGTCGAACCCAAGACATCTCAGGTACACAGTATGCACCTTAGCCAACTGAACCACCAGGATGCCCCAAGTCACCTTTTTTGACCTGTAATTTTGGCACCTACCATTTTGAAAATGAAGAACAAACAGAACAAAGTGGTGTATCATTCCCCAAGTTTTCACATAATCTGATCAGCAGTGTCTGAGATATCGTGAACAAACACATGGATGAACAAACAAACAACGTAATTTTGAAAATGATGTAATGCAGCGAGATGCATCATTCTCCCAAGCTTTATCAAAATCTGATCAGCGATGTCTGCGGTATCACACATGATGGATGGACAAACAAACAAAAGGAAGGAGAACGATCCATAGTCCTCCTCCCAGCCTGCCCATGACTAACTCTGAGTTGTCAGCTACTGTCCATCAAATCAGCATCCCTTTAGTAAAAGAGTCAGGTTGGGACCAGGCTGCAGTTGTACAGCTACAGCTCACAGCTTGCATTTGTTTTCTCATGGGGAGCAAAAATTTAATGGAACACTGGACTGAGTCTTTGACTGATTCAGACTCGCTATTCTTGTCCTGTGCACACAATCTATTTACCAGCCTGACTCCAGGCTGCAGGTAAGCATGTGTATGTGTGTGCATCTGTGGATATGAGGTTAGGGAATTCAGTCATTAGTCTTCATCTATAGAGGAGCCACTACACTGTGTACTCTGTGTGTGTGTGTGTGTGTGTGTGTGTGTGTGTGTGTGTGTGTGTGTGTGTGCTGTGTGTAAGTGTACAGACATGTGCTTTGCAGTGATCCATCTTCACTCGTGTGAGAGAGAAAAGAAGAGAAAGAGAATGATACTGTCACTCATAAGAAAGCATCTCTTCGCTAGAGTTATAAGATAGCAGCCTAAACTCATGATAGCACCGAGGAATTCAGATCTGTTCCCACAACTCCTAAATAAGTATTTGAAACTAAACCCAATCTGTCATTTACAGTAAAACAACAGCCTGATATCTGGCTGCTTGGTCACTGACATTTTGCAC
Organism: Centroberyx affinis; assembly: GCF_046629955.1. NCBI lineage: Eukaryota > Metazoa > Chordata > Actinopteri > Beryciformes > Berycidae > Centroberyx > Centroberyx affinis. Next base: position 85,151 of record NW_027278843.1, on the reverse strand, counting down.
AGCTTGTGGTCCACTGATCCAAGCATCGGTTATTGGGTATTGGTGCGGAAGTAGTCATACTTGACAACAGTGTGAGCCTCATTTAATTAGAGTAACACTTGTGAATGCAACAGACTGCACAAAGGTCACACCTGCACACACACATACACACACACACACACACACACACACACCCATAAATATTGTATATATTAAAAATAGCTGGGCCACATGGTCAATATCAAGATAAGTGTTCAGCATTGGTGAGTACTCCAAATTAATTGTCATCATGCTTGTACTTGATGATGAAGAAATTAATTCACTGCACCTTTACACACCGCTGTTGGCAGCCTGGATGCCATGTAGGCATATATAAGAGACAGAAACACAAAGGGAAATGCATGAATTGCATGCTGGTCTCTCATGGCCACAACATGAAACTGACAAGCGAGAGAGAGAGACAGAGAGAGAGGGAGAGGGAGAGAGAAAGAGAGAGCGAGAGGGAGAGACAGCAATAGCAATTAAAACAGAAGTTGTTAGATGTGTTTATTCTCTTCAGTCGGAACTAATCAATCTTCCACTACCTGATGGATATTACCTTCATAAATGTCTCAGGAACAATCTGAATGCTCAGCAGCACTATATGAAAGCCATCTATCTCCCTTTAAATCCCATCTATCTCCATCTTCCCCGGCCCGCTGCACATCAGCCGTAACTATATAGTTGTAGGCAAAGAATCTGAATAGGTAGAAGGGGTATTCCCATTAAAACCCACTTGCTCAAATGGTCATTTGGCAGGTACACTGAAGATGACCGCCACGGAAATTTTATAATACTGTCATGGATATCAGCATGCGTTTGATGAATAAAACCCAGAAAATTGAAGAGTTACAGAAAAGGCAGTTTAACATGCCCAGGAGTCTTATGCGTTGAACAATCCAATTTATTAAGATTGCATACATGAAACAGCACTCCCACTGAAGAAGCCCTCAAAGAAGAGTTGTTTTTTTTTATGCTTATTTAGTAGCATTTAAATCTATTTTCTGCCTCTCTGAGTTAGCGATCAGAAGCCACTGCAAAGTCACACAAGATACTTTTTTCCTCACGCTCGAGTGCAGGTTCACAAATTAGACACACCATTTTCACATGTTCATCACATGAAAAGATTAGGTAATGGTTAAATTTAGTCAAGTAAAACAATTTTGGTTAGGATTAAGGTTAAAGTTTTGGCATCTAACACTTTCGTTAAGGTTAGAAGTTAGGTAAGAAGAAAATGAAATGAAATCTTCGCACACAGTAGAAAACTTTTTGACATGAGTTAGGAATTGAACCCGTATTGTTGTGGTTGAAGGCAAATGTATCCATCACCTCAGCCACCACAGCCTTACTTTCCAACATGTTTTTCCAATGTCAAACTACTGCCTTTCTAGTCATGTCTCCTCCATGTAAACCTTTTGTGGTGGGTAAACTTATTTCCTTAACTTTTTTTCAATGAACGGCACAGTGGCTCAATTATCACTGTCGCCTCACAGCGAGAAGGTCCCAAGTTTGACTCTGGATCCTTTCTTTGTGGAGTTTGTGTGGGTTTCCTCTGGGTGCTTTGCTTTCCTCCCACAGTCCAAAGACATGCAGGTCAGGTAAACTGGAGACTCTAAATTGCCCATAAGCGCGAGTATGTTTGATGTAGTTTGGTATGTAAAGCCCTCTGAGACATGCTTATGATCAAGGGCTATATAAATAAACTTGACTTGACACTTTTCATGCACATTATTTGCATTTTAAGACATTGTGCTCATTTCAAGAAATGTCCTGAGACCAGACCACATCATACCTAGATGAAAACCTTGTACCTATTCATTTTTTAATTTGATTTTAAAGTTATTAAGTTCTGAGAATGTTTCATCATCTTGGGGCCTGTGAGACTGGCTCAGAACACATAGTCTAATTCTAAAACAGGTTGACTGTCTAAAAACTTTTTTTTTCCCCTTGAAAAAAAATGTTTTTTTATCAAACCATCATCAATCCAAGCATAATGGAGCATGGATTCACAAAGGAGCATGAATGCATAAAGAAGCATCAAGCAGCATAAATTCATGAATGGGCATAGAGGTGACTTTGAATCAATATGCTCCTTCATGCTTTTTGTACTGCTCACATAATATTGAATTGTTGTTGGCTTTGTTGTTCTTGGTTATTTAATCTTAACCAAAGGCTTGTTGAAACATAAATATCAGACATCATGTTTAAAATATGATTAAGTAAGGCCATCAGTTGCAGAACCAAATATGTTCATTTTAACTCTTTAATATAAGTGATGATAATGAATATGATAGTGAAAATGTCATTATCTAAAGGCTGCAAGTTTGATGGCTGTGTATATCCATATTAAAGACATCAGCGGTTATTTGTTTTCTGGTGATGCATAACATTCACAGTCATTATAATGTCAAGTACAACAACAAAAATCACTTAACACACACACCACAGTGTTGTTTTGTGGTTCAAGGAATCAAACCCTGGAGTTTGAATCAACGTAAAATGTTACTGACACGATTACCTCTGTGGAAAAATTATTTTTGAAGCTTGTTAAAAGTTAAAGAGATGTTGGAACACAAATCCGCCTATCAGTGTTAAGGTAAGTCAACACAATTTGACACAGCACAGCATGAAACAAGTGTTTGTAGGCATTTGGATCCCCATTATCTGGCATGACGGAGACAGCTCTTCTTTGTGGGGTCCACATCAGCGTAATACAAGGGATTTTATCAATGTGAGCAAAGGAAAAAAGGTTCCACCATTCAGTTACAGCATTTTACTTTCTTATTGTCATTGTTTCATTTCAAGGCATCCCATGATAATAACAGTAAATATTTATGAGATGAAACAACATAATTTTTTGCAAAGGCAAAACAGTGTACAGATACCTTACTACTGCACTGTATGATGGTGTCACATCTCTAAAATGAGGGAGAGTAATCAAGATGATACTCTACAACAGTGATTCTCAACCTTTTTCATATCAAGGATCCCTAATTTAGTCCACATTAGGCCCACAGACCCCCATTTGATGAGATTTTGTCTCTCGAACCCAAATCTGAGAATATTTTTATTGTTAGATATGATTTTGGCCATCTGTATTGTAGGTAGAGAGATAACAGTGAAACTATGATCAAAATAGTCATTCTTCTATATTATCCAATGCTGTTAACTTCTTGTAAATGAAATAATGGTGAAGTTTAACACTTCATCAGTTTGCTGGGGACCCCCTGAAACTCCCTCAAGGACCCCTGGTGGTCCCCGGACCCCACATTGAGAACCACTGCTCTACAAGGTCTGACTTACAGGTTTCCACCATGCTGGATGCTTTCATGATCAAATCCAAAGTATTGGACAAGACAGGCATCACACAAGACACACTCAGATGTCATCCGCACGTTATCATGCACAGACAACCTGATGTCATCCTCTTCCATAACCACTGTTCTTTGCTGCAGGGGTCATGGTGGCTCAGTGGACTAGTAAGGCACATACTACTTGCGTGCAAAGTCGTGAGATGAACTACATCGCGTGTCATTCCCTCTCCCTCTCACTTCAATGTCTCTCTTCAATGTATATCATCTAATAAGGCAAAAATGCCTTAGGTTTTTCTTGCATGTGCAAATGCAGCCCCTTCATGATTCTGGAGGGGTTTTCATGTTAACACGGCCATGAGAAGATCAGATTCCTCCCCCACAGAGTTAAAATCATATCATTGATGCCTGTATAAATCCAGCCCCTCATGCCACAAGTTATAAGTCACATGTTTAATGACAGTGTATATCTGTCCTTGAATGACACCCTGGCTGATGGCTAGCAGACCTTTGTCAGTGGAGCTAAGGGGCCTAACAGTGGTGTGGGGGGTCAGAAGTTCTGAAATATAGCCGGGGGGCGAGAGCATACAGAGCTTTGAAGACAAACACAGAAATTTTGAACTGAATGCTAAAATGTACAGGGAGCCAGTGTAGCGAAGCCAGGATTGGTGTGATGTGGTCTCTGTTTTTTTTTTTTTTTTTTTTTTTTGTTTTTTTGCTGTAGATGTAGATGATGATGGCATTATTGAAGTTACTCTGTATAAGCATGTTTAGCTGCATGTTCTACAGTATACATGTTAATAATCAGATTACTAAATTAAGTAAGTATTTCTGTGGATTGTGTTCCTACTTCTTTTTTAAGCAGGTAATCAGTACTTTGTAACAGTACTTCTCATTTGTCATTTGTTTGCTTCTCTCAAATTTCCCAAATGTCAATATTTAATAAGGGAGCATATATTATAAAACAAATTATATCTGTTCCTCTATATCACCCCCCATATTTCCTATTATCAGACCTTGTTATAATTAAATCATAATGCAAGATGCACTCATACAAGAGTGTATAGCATCTTGGAAAAAAAGAGCAAGTGCCAACTTGCTGATCAGTACTCAGCTGAAACTAGATTTGAAGCAAATCACAGCTATCAATTCTAACTTTATGCACCCCTGCCAGGTACTTTCATTCAAGTGCTACTTGTCACAGAACTTGCTGCCAGTTATCAAAGCTATTGCCTAAAAAGAATAAGGAACCTATTTCCCAGCAAAAAATGAACAGCCCTCAATTACCAATGATGGATTATGGTTTCTTACGAACAGGGATATCTGTCAGTAGGATATGTGATGCAGTTTCAAACAGACTGCTATGCTATGAGCTGCAGATGGTAATGTGATTTTGAATTCCTGAATGACACATGCTGTGCACTGAACAATCTATCTAGGGATGACAGAAATATCAGAGAAATACTAAGATGAGCATAAAAAAAAACCCCTCAATAACACCTATATTTGCTTTAACAACAGATTGTACAACAGATATATACCTAAATAGGAAAGAATGGAGAAACCATTTTTTGTAGAAAGAGATCAGGACCCAGTTGTTCCCAGTAGTTTCTGATAGACTGTTCAATGAGCTAATGCTATCAGGTCATCAGGCCATTAAGCAGAGCGTTGCTAATAGAAAAAACAGTAAATGAAAATTGTAACCCAGTAGACTTGAGTCCCAGGCCCCTTAATGTCATTTATTTTTTATTTTTTTGAGATATAAGACTTTGGGAGAGTCAGATGTGAAAGCACTATGCTGAGTGGAAAAAATGAAAATGAGGAAATGAACAAGATGGATGTTGTCAGAACAGAGTGGCCTGTGGATGCGGTTATTGTCATCCTTGACAATATGCTGCTCTTTTCAAATATAAATGTTTTGCCAAACGATAAAGGTCATCTCTCAGAATGGCATTGTATTTTTGGCATTTACCATTGCCCTCCAGGATTAGGTGAACCTAAAACATAGCACCACATCTGCTTTCAATATAGTTTGTGTTCATTTACCCTGGTGTTTCTTTTATTTCTTACCTGGATTGAAAGGAATATATCTGCAGTGGGCTACAATAAACCAGAATAGAACAGGGTGGAAAAAGGAGCCAGATGTCAAGGTGGGTATGTTCAGTGATGCGAGCAGAGATGAGTGTGTGACTGAGACGGATGTTGTCAGATCTAAGAGGGTAGAGTGGAGTGAAGATGACATCATACTGTCATTATCCAGACAGCAGTCGACGACAGAATCTGAATGGACAACAAAAAGAGATTTCTTACTCAAAGCAACTTTTCTGATGGTTATTTGGCTGATACACTTACAGTGAACAATAGTCATACAACCTTTGACAGTGATTGTAGAAATAAGATTTGGTCACTTGGGAGAGAAAGCTGATGAGGTGCTGTATAGGCATCATGAAAGGCCATCATCATTTGGCTGAAAAATCCAGAGCAAGATTTTCTGGACTCTGGCTATTGCTGCATGCTATGGAAAGCATCTTAAATGTACCCAAAGCCATTTAAAGAATACTGGAAGTGTTTGTCAATGCCAAGAACTGAAAGATACTCGCATCCTTATAGAGAAAACTCTTCCCATGTCTTCTTGGAGAGAATGAACTTCACAAGAAGCTGAGCACCTAAAGAGCAGAGAACATATTTTGAAATGTTTAAGATGTGCTTACGCATACACCCAGGTTAATTTCCCCAACTGTTTCAGCCATTGTTAAAAGAGGCTGCCTGTGCTATAGTGCTGTTCATTTATGCTGTCTACCATTTGGTTAAGAAATTTGTTTTTTAGCTGCAGCCAGCAGCTAGTATAAGTCGGTTGGTCGGTCGATCGGTGCAGCCCAGGAACCGGACGGGAGCCGCGTGACATTTTCTGCCGTTCCGTTCATTTTATGCTTCTTGTCTGTTTTTGCCGGAGCCGCTTGCATCTGTGAAGCGTGGAAATACACTGTTTTGACTTGTGGGTCTATCTATACACAAAAAAGAAATAGAAAATCAATATATTATATGATCTCTTCATTTACTGCACCAAACCTTCAGTTCCCCGACTGAAACCAATGAATGAATGATGATACCCACTCACTTTAAACTCATTATAGGGCACCAGTGCCAGGACTCCACTTTCCTTATTGAGGCCACAGACTGAAATGAAAAAAATGTGATGTGATGCCACAGCTTCTCAAAGCGGCAAGTTGGTCACAGCTAATCACGAATTACGTGCTTGTTACTGTAATCTGAGAAGGATGAAAGGAGATGGAGAAGACCGCAAATAGATAATGACACCTTGGTGACACTGACAATATTCTTATCATCAGCTAGCACAGAAACACTAGTTCCTTAGCAACAGACATGGAACAGGATTTTGGGGTTAACATGGCTGTCGATGATAAGATCAATGTCCACAATCTTTTAATGAGTAGTTTTGGATGTACCAATGGAGCTTTACCTGACAAGTCAGGATGTTCCCTTCATTCTAATACTGCAGTTATGATTTTGATTCTGTACAAAACCTTGGGCTTGAACACCTAAAGAGGAAATGGCTTGCCTCCGGTGAAATTCAAGTGGATTTGGAATTGATTGCTTTTTAATGTAGGGTGGAGCATTTGCAAAGAAACATCCACTGGTCACCCACGCACAGCAGTAGTGGAAAGGAGAAGAGAGAGACAATTGTGGAGGTAAGAGATCCCTCTTACCTCCAAGTAGAGGTAAGAGGGATTCCTTTTAATCAAAAAGTTTTACACATCAAAATCCTGAATGTCTCCCAGCAATACATTCCATTCCATGCCTATATGCATGTGTCAAATTTACTATTGAAGGCAATTATTACAAATTGAGTCCAGATAATCAGTAGACATTTATGTGACAACATTAATCATGTGAATGTTTTTTTAAATTTGTTTATTTGCTATTAAAACTTTTCACAATCACACAACACAGCAAGAAATGTAAGCATCATGTTTGATGCTATGCAATAAATTGATTGTCTGTTTTTAACTCTCTAAGGGAGCAAGAGCTGTAATAAATGCCATCTGTACTAGTCTAACTTTGCAATGCATGCATGAAATTGACAGCCAGGCCTTAGGAAATAGGACTCAATCAATCAAATCAATCAGTTTTTTTCTCAAATTTTAAAAAGCTGACTGAAATTGCTGTATGTGGATTTTGTTGAACTGTGAGGATGTAATAGCGATAGAGAAATGTTAGCTAAATGACTGATTAAACAACTGTATCTACCATTGCCTACTTTTCACAAAGGAAAATAAGTGGCATTTAATTTGATTGTGGGTTGGAGGGCACTAGAGAATTTCATATGGTTTAGTGATCCCGATCCAGAAGTGCTTGATGCGTAGCTGTTTACATTACATGAATATCACGTGTGTATGTGAGCAACTTTCTCTCTCAAAGCCAGAAACCTGAGAACCTTGGTTTGAAGCTGGGATGTCATTAACATGAAAAACCTGAAGCTGCACCACAGACAATGAACAAGGTGCAATTAATTTTGTAGACCCAGAGAATGCTTGACTTTTCTATACTAAATTATCTTTATTCGACAGTGGTGTTATCAGTTATGAACCAAGAAATGTCCCCTCATCCCCAGGCAGTCCCCCTGGGCACTGTGTTGTTATCAAGATGTAATCTGGAGCCGCTCCACAGAGAGTGAGTGGGGAAATATGTCATTATCTTTGGAGCAGCCCAATTCATTTACAGGTTCAAGTTTTAGTTCTGCGATTTCTTGCTTTGGGAGAGAGTTGTTCATGTTCACAAAGAATAATTAGACTGCCCTGGACAATTTTAATGTAGAAGTTTCCACTGAAGCTATACAGCTTTACCTGGCTACTGTGGCTAGAATATATTCTGTCCTTACAGTGCTGGGGGTAACGTGATACTTTGTGGAACACATTAGTGTCAGATTACGTATTTGTGGTAAGGAGCAGGGACGGACTGGGACAAGAAAATGGCCCTGGACTTTTTGACCGGACCGGCCCACATCCAGCCTGCGAATATTCCACCATCCCCACCCCGTTGACGCATACATGAATACAGCAAGACTTAGTGTCACTACTTATAAGTATAGTATGATGATCAATATTGTTAATTTAGTGTAACCAAAGGTATAATATTGTATTTTAATTTAGATTAACTATTAATATTGAAATTTCAATAATAATGATTCAATTAGTTAATATTTCCAATTGATCGTTAGGTTTATGAGACTGATATCAGACAGATTTTTAGACATTGTAGGAATATTTATCTTACAATTTGTGACACTTGAAAATTGATAACTCTTCATAATGAGTGCCACTGTGTCACGTGGTCAGACCAGTCATCCTGATTCTTATTCTCCTTTTCCTTCCCTGTCTGTCATGTAGTGTGTATGTTTATGTTGGTATGTGAGTGCTTGTCTATGTGGTGTGTGTCTAGGTAATCTCCGCCCCATCTGTCAAGAAGCCACGCCTCTCCCTTGGTTACCAGCTGTTTGTGATGATTCATTAGTTCAGGGGTATATATACCTGACCTTGTGCCTTTGTTCCCTGCTGAATTGTCTAGTGTGATGTATGGACTAGCTTTCTCGCTATTTGACTATTTCTGTCGGTTTGGTTTCTGTCATTCTGCCTGCCTTGATTTTTGGATTAGTTTTTGTTCATCTTGTTTGGATTGTTTTTTTGGTACCATTTCTCTCAACGGCTAGTAAATTCTTCTACATGAACTTCTGTTTCCTGTGTCTGCATTTGGGTCCCTGTCTGTCTGATCGCGCTGATCGGCTCCTCTGACACTCCGTTCGCAAGGGGTGGGGGTCTCTCTCTCTCTCTCTCTCTCTCTCTCTCTCTCTCTCTCTCTCTCTCTCTCTCTCTCTCTCTCTCTCTCTCTCTCTCTCTCTCTCTCTCTCTCTCTCTCTCTCTCTCTCTCTCTCTCTCTCTCTCTCTTTCTCTCTCATGAAATAGGCGGCTCAAAGTGCCGTGGCCACCGGCCCATAAAGCGAGTGGCCCGGTCCTCCCGATGGCCAGTCCGCCACTGGTAAGGAGTAACTTAACACTTTCTTTTAATAAGTTACTGATGTCTACTTATCTCAAACTTGCATTGTGTTACTTTTATTTCCCTTTCAAATAGTAAATTTTTTTGTTAGTGCATATTAAAAAACAGGTCCTGTACAGACCCACAGCGTGTGTTCAATTCTATGCACTGAAGCACTGTAACATGGTTAAATTACCTAATTACACTAACGTTACTTAAATACCACAAGGTAACGTTAAGATCACCTACCGTTATAGTCTGTATGGCAGCAGAGACAAGTTACTGTCTACAAATCCAACAAAGTTTCACTTTTGTTTTCACACAGGGAGAATCTGTGGATTGAGTTTAATGCTGCTGGTCTGCTGTCTGTGCATCTCCAAATTACAGCGATGACATGGTGCGCACATCAGGGGCATTAGAGATCAATTTAGATCCATTTCTACACACTGACTAACTTTTGATTTTGTGCTTCTGTATGGGAAACACTGCATCGCACAGTCAAAAATGCCCTCTAGAGGCCATCTGATGAAGCGCATCATCTCACTAAGCATTACCTGACTGACTGACTGACTGACTGCCTGACCTGAATTTGCCTCGTGAGGCCATCAGCTGTGCCGTGGGGGAAAAAAAAGAAAGTATTGCGCAACACGACGTTACTAAAAGCAGACTTCTAGGCTCCAACTAGCATTCAGAATGGACACAACAATGAACTTGGAAATGTTCACATTACTTTGAACTGATTGAAGAAAAGGTTTGCTTAATCTAAGATTGCCATTCACTATGATACTGAAGTGAAATGAACTAAAAAGCACTTTCCAATGTGTTGTAAGGATTATAAAAAAACCTTTATTTAAGCAGGAAGTCTCAGTGAGATCAAGATGTCTTTTTCAAGAGAGACCTGCTAACCAACAATACAGTTACCACAGTTATTACAGCTGACTGTATATCAGTGGTACCCAAATGAATGAAAGCTACCTTGCCTTTCAGAGGTTGATGTTTTCTTTAGATAACAGTAGATTGTGAACTCAGTGATGATTTCTATCCAACAAGAGTGAGGACATCATCAGAACACATTTTAAAGGCATATTTTTAAGTGGGTAAAGTACTTACTTTTAAAGTACTTACTTATAAAGACTAAGTTAGTAAAGTAACTAGTTACTATTTAGGGCAAGTATCAAAGTAACTACAAAAGTAACTTTCCCCAAATATGGTACTGATGCTTATGGTTTGAATGGACTACCAATACAAAATGCATTTCTAAAGTAGGATTACTTAGTTTGCATAAGTGTTGGAAAATCCTCCTGATTTTACAGTTGGCCCTGAATTCATTTTTACTGCCTATTCAAGCAAATATACAGTAGTTTCCCATTGTGTTTGTTTGGAACAATTTTTCATCGTTTAACAACAAAGGGTCTAATGGAGGAGGAGGATGCTGACTTTTCAGATCTTCACCAGCAGCAGCAGTACTGTGGAAAGGTCACTCACAGAAATACACTCTCAGTGACACAGAAACAATACAGTCTACAGAGAGCATAATGTGCACCGAGACAACTCCAGAGAGAGCGCTTACCTGCTGTTTGACCCCAGCTCTCTATATTTCTCTTCCTATTGATTAGTTTGTTTTTAAATTCAGTGCAAGAATTTTTGTAATGTAGCAACAGCCAACATTGTACTGTACGTGCACTTTTACAATATGGAAAAACATACACACCGGACTCATTATGTGTGTGTTGTGCACTGCAGTGAACCAACGAGCCAGACAGCTGTCTGCTTCCTCTCTCTCTCTGTCTCTCTGTCTCTCTCTCTCTCTTTCTCTCTCCCTCTCTCTCTCTCACACACACACTCTTTCTCTCTCTCTCCCTATTGAGTTGTTCTCTGTTGTGTAGTTTCTACTGGTGGAATGCCAGTCCTTAATTGATTAATACCTGTGCTTCTCTCATTTTGATAACCCTAGCATAAAAATTCTGAACAAACCAAGGTCTGCATTGATTCATTATGACTCACATTTTTCTCTTAACTGCGGTACAATTCTGTATTATAAAAGATGACTGGCAACTTTATCTGTAATGTTTCACTATTCTGGTCAAACTACTGAAAATGGATTGTACATATATCCAAATGGGGAAAACCTGCAAGTATTTGGAGATATGAGATTTTTGCACGTAAGAGAGGAACTATTTAGAGAGCTAGAGAAATATTTGCTGTTACTTTTTGCCAAAACTGGTGATGAAAACTCTTTCTCAGAAGAGGGCAACATACAAGATGAGATTTTCCACAGTTACTCAATTACTTCTCAGACACAAATGAGCTCTATATAAACCAAAATTATGGAATTTTTTCTTGTACTCCTTTAAATTCACCACTCACCAGCATTAAGAATGTATTGCTTGACACTAAATATGCTGTGGGGCCTTTCTCAGCACATAAATGACCATGTAAACGTTTATTTAAAGTAAGAAACTGAAAAAGCATCAAAGCTGCAGTCATGTGGTTTTCATGCAGCACCAGCAATATGCTGCTTGCAGAGACAACTGTTGGCCGTAGGGTATAAGTGAATTTTTAGTAGTACAATTTGGAAATCTGTCATGTCAAAAATTTAAAGACAAAGTGACTCTAAAACAGAATGTCTGGCAGTCTGAACGAACCCATGAAGTGGCAAGACTGGAAAAAGAGAAAGCAAGTAACTAGTAAAGTTTTTTGAAAAGGAGAAAGTGGAGAGTCAAACTCAAACACATGGATTTTACTTTTAGAACTTATTAGACTTTAGCACCTCATAGCTTGAGCTCTGATAAGTGAATTTCAATAGATTTTCTCCAAAGGTAGAAACAAGTGAGCTGAGACTTGTCATCCAGAGGCAGCGATGCTCTGCTGACTCTGAACAGGAGACCTTTCTGAACTTTGCAGATAGTATACAGGGATCATATGGGCAGATAATTTCCTAACTTAGAGCACTAGAATGCAATAAAGCAGCTTTGGTTGTAAAAGCTCAAGCATTTCTCCAAGTCACTCTCTAACTGTCAACAGATAATCCCCAGTAAATCTCTATTGATTGGTTGATTGTAGATTACTGTCTTAGTTCTTCATATTCTAGATTTGGCAGAGTGGGTCATATCCCTATACTGATTGAACTGTCCACATTATATCCTAGGAATAGCATGCAAATTCCTGCTGAGTTACCCAGCAAGACACTTAACGGTCTGCTCAATCTCATCTCAAATTTGTCAAGGTCATTAATTCTCACAGTTGTGTTTAAAGTGTTTTCTCATTTATTTATTTAATTTGATACCAAACCTTGGTTTAGCAGAAATCTGTGATTAAGCACAGTGAGAACTCTGTTTTCATTAAACCAAGATGAAAAGATTTACTACATATTCGCTATTCAGTGTAGAAGTGGTGATGAAGCCGGCCCAAAAAGCTTATCTGTAGATCTGTTCCCTGTAGGAGATGCTCTTCAGCCCTGATCAACATGCTAATAAACCAATCAGGCTCTCATTTGGTGCTAATCAACCAATCAAAGTATTTGTTCCTGTCTCTTATTTCGTGCTGGGATCACGCCTGGGAGAGTGATGACTGGTGGGCTTTAGTGTGTGTGTGTGTGTGTGTGTGTGTGTGTGTGTGTGTTGGTGTCACACACACACACAGAAAGAGCTGAGGTTGAGAAATAAATAACGATTTGGGAAGCGCAGGAGAGGATAGCTTGAGGAAAGGAGAGGGAAAGGGGTGAAGAGTGAAAGAAAGTGTGGTAAAAATAGCAGATAAAGTGTGGTCCGCCAAACACCACTCCTCATCTGTCTCTGAGTGATTACACCAAATAGCAGATTATCGTAATGACAGAGAGAGAAAGTGTGTGTGAGAGAGGAGTGAGCGAGGAGGGAGTAAGGACAGAAAGAGGAGGAGAGAATATGGAGAGAGTGAGCGTTTGGTTTTCATGTTTGTGTGTATGCGTGCAAGAATGTCCAAGCTGAACTGAATGCCTCTTGTTATCCATCTCTCACTCTCTCTCTCTCTCTCCCTCTCTCTCTCTCTCTCTCTCTTGCTATGTTTCTGAACGACTGACAGAAGACAGGTTTTTCTGTTTTTTTGCTCCACTGCATAAAAACCCATTGATCTGTCGGACCGGCTGAGTGACAGGACAAAGGTACAGAACTGGATAGAACAAAACAGAAAACAAAACAGAACAGAGCAGAATGTGACCGAGCATAAAAGTAAAGGGGAGGAAGGGGATGATACCTCCCTTTATTATATACAGATTATTCAATGCATCCTCCTTATTAAGTTAGTGAGGGCAAAAATCTACCTGGTCAACATTGTGAACAAAAGAGATGATTTAGGAAACGGGGAGTGAAGGGACATGACAATCCATTTCTTAGCAAAATACTTAATGTATCCCCCAATGCTAACCACAGATATGGGGAAAATATATTGTGGAACAAAATAACAATTAACCTGGTCAAACAAACTCCTGAACAAAAATCAAACCAAATCACACATTGGTGATGCCACATTGCAACCTCCACTCACCATAATGAAAATAACTTGACACAGACATCCATCACTAAAAAGCCTGGGGGACAGAAATACTTGGGAAACAATTGCAATTAGGATATGCATGCAACACACACTTCCTATAATCAATATCTACTAAACCAATGGTCTACAAAATTTTTGGCGGCAAAATAGCACTCTTTGGTAAAACAGCAAAATCCCAAGAGACAGGCAAATTATTGATTGCTTTAAAATGATGTATACAAAGCCTTGTGTAGCATAGAGGAGGGCAGAAAACACAACAAGTTGCTCGATTTGTCCCAAATTGCCTTAACTTGGAGGAAAAAGCCTGATTTAAATTTTACTTTTGCCATTGATTTGCTTTGAGCAAGTAGTTTCAATTAAGTTTCATCTAAATCCAAATTTTTTTTTCCTAACATGACTTTATCCTGCAGACTTATCCAGTTTAATTGGGACAATTTTCACTTGTTCTTACTTCTGGTGGCAGTGAAGAGGCAAAACAAAACTTTTGATACAATTGCAATTGCAATGATTGTGGCCTTATAAAGTCATGTTAAGATAAAATACAACACACATGTTGTTTAACATGACGGATTACGTTAGTCAACGCAGCAGTATTAGCTTCTGACGAAAAATACTACATAGGTGTAGGTGAGACTTAATTGGTGTTACGTAATGGCGCTAGGAAAAAAATAATCAACAAATTAGCTTTCTTGTAGAAATTTGAGAGTTTGGGAAGCCTACCAAAAGTTTAGCCCAGAGGTCAATGACCACTCCAATCCTCCACGAGTTACTGAGGTTATACTTCAAATATCGGCTGGGCCAACATGCACATAGATAATAGGCTCATATTTCATTATATTGACCCTGTTTCGCATAGAATTGCACTTTATTGACTATGCACACACAGACACTCATTCACACACACACATTTGCAGGCTCACCCACACACAACACTTCACATATTTTTCCAGGTTGTCACTTCATGTGAGGACATTTGGACCCCTCAACATGGTAAACATAGATCACACACACAGGCGCTCACATACATACACAATCACACACCACACACACACATACACAGACACACTGGGTCCTTAGTGTGATTAGGGAGATGGATGTTGATGTTTTGCAAAACAGCGTCAGGAGAGGCAGGCAGTTCCATATGGGTCAGATTATTATCTAGTTTGTACACACTGTCTCTTAGCTAGCCAGTGTGTTTGTTCGTCTCCATGTATGTGTTTGTCTTTCTCTCACTCTGTGCATGTGTTTGTGTACCAACAGCGGATAGGTCTACACACCCTTGAAAAATAAAATGAAAACCGATGAAATCAGACTTTATCACTTTCATTTGAACATAGTAACCAGCAAAATCAAGCTAAAAATAAAAGGTGCTCATTTTTGAAAATGTATTAAAAATGCAACATATTGGTTGCGTAAGTGTGCACACCCTTCAATTACAGTAATACTTAGTAGAAGCACCTTTTGCTTTGATGGCCGGGAATTTGAGGAGGGCACTATCTTTTATCTATTTACCAGCTGTCTTGGAGCCAAGTTAATTAGCATCATGCTTGAAAGCAGAAATAAAAATGATGAGCTTTGTGTTTGTGTTGATTTCTCAGGTCAGGGGAATGTTATAGACTGAATAGTTATTGATTGGGTCAACATGCCCATAGCAACATTTCTATTGGGCAGCTGTGCAAATTCACCACGTGAACACTGCATGAAAGCGACAAGACAAAATTGCTTCACAGCCTTTATTCAGCCTGCATGTGTTTTTCAATGGAAGTGAATGAGAAGCGAATATTCGGACATTTTGGTGCACAGTGTGACCAGGCCTTTCAGAATTTAGCAATTTTCAATTTTTCTTTGTAGGAGAGGTCAAGCTTTTTAGGTCAGTCAACAGACTTTCTATAAGATTGAGGTTTGGTTTCTGACTGATCCATTCCATGATACTGATCTTTTTTTTTTTTTTTCATTCCTCGGCTGTGTGCTTTGGACCAGTGTCATGTTGGAAGATTCAATTCTTGAGCTTTTTTGCTGAGCATATTTCCCAAACACATTTAAGAAGAGAGACCGCCCCATTGCATGATGTTGCCAGGCTGTGTTGGTTTTGCATAAAAAAAAAACTTCAGTGAAATCCTGGGGTTAAATGGCCTCATTAAAATCACTTCATTTAAAGCCCCTACAAGTATAATATTTACTTCAATATATCATTCTCAAATTTATTTTGATAGCATAGTATAATGTCTGTATTAAATGAGACTCACTGTGTAAATCGGTTCATTCTGTGTTGGTCTCTATGTGTTTTGTTTATTTGTCCATTTCCCGTGAAATGTGCACAACATCATCAAGTTTAAAATTCTAGTGGTAGCAGCTTTAATTTCATGTGAAGTCAAATAAGCTTTGTGAATGCAAAAAAGGTGGAAAAGAAACAGAGCATGTCGGCCAAGATGGCTTCATGGTATCGCCAGTTATTTTGATTTCCACACGGTTGTTTTAACTTAACTCTCGATAAACATTTCTCTCATCCTCCCCTTACATGAGTGCCTCACTACAAACGATTGGCTCCAATAGTGGCTCCAATTATGCACACTTACAAAACCACTTTTTTTTTCGGTTTTAATTTTTAATACTTTGTCAGCAGTGTGCAGCGTTTTCATTTAGCTGGTTATTAGATGGTTATTAAAGTGAAAAAAGTCTGATGGTGATAATGGGTTGTCATCTCAGACCTCAAAGCAATAAGCAAAAGAAAGTTTGAAAGGGTGTGTAGACTTTTGCTATCCGCTGTGTGTGTGTGTATTTCTCTGCATGTGGACGCCTCTGCTTGCGTGTGTGTGTATGTGTGGTGATGATATTGTTGTCCAGCCCACAGAGTCCATTAAAGGGATTATGAAGATGTGTGTGTAGCCTGATTGACAGTCTTTCAGTGCTGGCGTTCAGAATGTTATGGCTGCCATTATCAGATCGCCCAGCCAACGGGACGCGTCACACATCAACCCACACAACAGTACATAGTAAACAGCATTAGATACAATGTCCCACAGCACACTACCGCCCATTAAGTGGAATATGGGATAATGCTAATGGAACGTCACCCATTAGAAAGAAGTGAGCCAAAAGCTGAGAAAACATCACACATACAGAATTAGCCAAATATTAACAAAACATTACGCATTAGAAAGTATAGGCCAAATACAAATGGAACGTTACACATAATGAATAGTGCCAAGCACTTACAAAACATCACACAGAATGAACAGGGCTAATGTGAGCAGAGCATAACAGATTAGAAAGAAAAGGGCACATACTAACTGAGCATTACGCATGAAGAATAGGGCCAAATGTAATACAACATCACGCATTAGAAAGGATAGAGCTAATGGGAGCGAGGCATCACATATTAGACAAAATAGGTCAAATGATAACAGAGCATCACACATTATGAATAGGCCAAATACAAAGGAAGAATTCAAATGGAAGAACTGGCCTAATGCTAACACAGCATCACACATGAAACAGAATAGGCCAAATGCGACCAACTCACATGAGAAAAGACATACGCAGTACTAACAGTGCAAATCACATGAGAAAAAAACTTGATTACATTAGAAAGAACAATCCTAATGTGAGCACAGCCTAAATAGCCTAGAGCGACAAACAAGACATAACACATTAGAAAGAATAGATGCGATGCCTCTTTCTGGGCGGGCACGGGCCAGAACGAGGAGTTTAACTTTTTTCACGCTCTCCTTTAGTGCATCCACAGCATCACACATTATAACAGTACGCTGCACATAAGAAAGAACCGCCTAATGCCAAGTGGATGTCATACATTATGCTGAGCTACAGCTGAGATAAAATGCATCATATCAGTGACAACCTGCCTGCCCCGGCAGCTAACTGCGGTGCGTTAGCTCATCTCTCTGGGAACAGAACATTGGCCAGTGAGAGAAGCCAAGTCAAAACATCAGGCACTCGTGTCAGGACATCAGAACAACTAGACTACATCCTCTAAACCTTGTCAAGTGCGTCTTGGTAACACAACAGAACACAGCCTCTTAATGAGAATGTGCCACAGTCGAAAACCTTGCTAATGTGATCCCATATACAACGGCGAACATCATTAAAACAAAGTGGAATAACAGTGACATGAAAGAGGTAAATGGCTCGTGTGAAAGGAGCCCATAAAAGATGGAGTTACATAAAAAGCAAATGGATGTACTCAAAGCTCAGCGACACTTTGACTGAATCTTTGTCCCTATTCTGCTGCTGTGGCCTTCAGCTGAGTAGAGAGTGGCAGAAGTCACAGCGGAGGGGAAGAAAGGAGAGTACAGGATGAGGAGGAGCGCAGGGGAGCTGGGTAGTGTGAAGAGATTGTAGAGATGCAGGGGACACAGGGAGGCTGCAAAATAGAGGAGGGGAGGAGGAGATGGAAAGACAGCAGGAGAACAGGAGAGGAGGAGAGGGTGGAAAACCAGAGGAGGAAAGGATGTGAGACTGAGGAGGGAAGGAGAGAGATAAAAGGGAAGGAGAGGGTAGAGAGAAATGGAGTGGAGAGTAGGGAAGGATAAGAGAAGAGGGGAGGAGAGAAGAGAAGAGCAGAAAAGTAGTAGTAGTTTATTTCAAATTGTTATCAGCTCAAAATTTTTGGTTGTCTGCTTAACATTTTAATCCATAATGCAATTACTTGTTTACTGCAAGTCAGTAAAGTCATCACATTGCTTTTAGTTACTCTTGGCCTCCACATCAATGGCAAATTAAGTCAGAATGGACTTTACTTCCAGCATTAGCATTTTCTTTTTTGTTGTGTTTTTTTTGTAAGAACAGAACAGAGAAAAAGACGAGAGGAGAGAGAGAAGAAAGAAGACACTAACTGAGATAGGGAGAGGGTGTTTGAGGGTTAGACTATGTAAATTCCTATGATTTCATGCTGTGTGCCCCTGTTCCATCTCCAGCATGAAGCCCGCTTCCCCTGCAGTCAAGCTGTTTATAATTTGCACTTAACATGATTTATATTCTATGTAAATGAATTAATCTCCAACATATTGTTACAACACAAGCTGCACCCTGTAGGATTTCAACACTGAGAAAGAGAACTGTAGGCATGTTCTGTTCTGGAGCCAGAGATAGAATGTGTGAAAAAAATATCCCTTGATACATTTTCATAATTTTATTAATTTGAGATAAATAATTGTAATTTTTTCTCATGAAAAATCTAATTTGCACACACCAATAATACCACCAGATATTAATTATTTGTAACTATCTGTAACTGTATGAACCTGTGAACCACTGACATGTTGCAGTATAGGCTACAGTTGTAGTTTTTTTCTAAGCCCAAATCAGGATTTATTTATTTATTTTTTTGGTGGGGAGGGTGGGGTTATATTATAAAGTAAATACAAGTGTTTTAAGGGTGTGACCTGTTTTCAAATAGCATTTTAACTCAAAATGCAGGGCTAGTGCATTGAAGTCATTAAAATACTTAATACTACTTCATCTTTAGCAGTAAGATGCCATCAATGCTTGAATAGAGAATACACAGAGTCTAAAGGAAAAGGTCTTGAAATCTAATAGACACGTGCACAGCCAGTCACTGAAAGTGGACGTTACATGCTGGATTGGGTTTTAGACTCACTCAAGGCATGATGATTTTTTCTTCACTTGGCTGATTCACTCATAGAAACAGCTGTCAAGCCAGAACTATAACAATCTAATCTGTTTTATATTCTACACCTGTCTTGCACATTTGACTTTACTTCAACTTTGCTGATTAGACACAGCATTAAAGCAGCGGTAGAATAATACCTTGTGCATATACAGTATCTTAAATCAACATTACTTCAGTGAGCTCTCTGAAAATGAAGATAGAATTTATAAGAAAGCTGGAAGTAAAGTAGTATGACAGGCGCTCTGCACCAGCTGGGCCCAGGTTGAGGGAAGTAAACAGTCAGACTGGAGTTAACCAATACTTGCAAAGAATTTTCAGTGTTTGAAGCTGCTTGGAGTACCAGCTGGGTAAGATCTGCATCAGGACGATCCAGATAGTGTTAGATGAGTATACATACAACATTTTTACATACTTTAAATACATACTTATTATATATTTAGAAATGGATATTCTGCTGGTGCTGTCTTTCATCATTGAAAGGTTATTTTGCCGGTGTTATGTAAATTTGGTCATATTCCGGTACACACATGCAAGCATCCAGTTCCTAGATACGTGGTCCTGTCAGTTAGCTTACCTTGTTGACAGCATCAAAATGGTATTGATTTTTAGCAGGCTTTCACTGCTTGTCAGAAAATAATTCCAAATTAATGACATACTGTGAATAAAAGCTAGGTTAAGGATGAAAAACTGTGCTACCCCAAGACCTTACTCAAACCTGTTATCCTTGTTGAGGACAAGGATTTGAAAGTAATTGGGGGTAATTTCAAAGTTGGGACACCTCAGCTAGCTACTCGGTTGAGTATTTACAGTTTCTCACATATATGTGACGGGCAATCATCCATTTCTGTACTTAATCAATTTCGGCATATGTAGCAAGCCCTAGCAAGTATTCCTATCTAGTCTGAATGCATTGTGGTCCCTTTGATAAGCTAATGTTAAGGATGAGCAAGCAAACAGCTGGGCAATTTTCCAGTTCACGGAAATATCATATCGTTTCACATGCAGTAGCTTACTTAATGGCAGAAGAAATGAAGAGACAGCAGATCAATCATTTAATTTCCTTTATTCAACAGAATGTATTGAATATCACATGTGGGTAATGTTAATGTAAGGAATATGGGGTCTTTGCCCACGGTGGCATTGATTATGAAGAACTGTTATTTGATTTGGATGCTCTCCTTTAGATGAAGACACATTTTTTGCCCTCTTTTTAGGCAGACCCACTCATCTGATAGTACACCAACTCTGGATTTATCTTGGTTTGCAGTCCTCTTTTGCTGGCCAGTTTAATTATTTTACACTCTCCCTTCCAAAGATATATTCTTAGAAATTTCAAGGTAACCGCCAAGTGAATTTACCACTGGTTCATATATATGGTCCATTGCCATCTAGTAGGTGGACTGGACATGTGATTGTACAAATTTATGTGGCACTGGCAAAATAGCTACGCAACGATGAAAAGTGGTTCTTAGACCCCACTTCCAGGAGGGACATGGCCCACTTGGCAGAGGCTCAAACGTTCCCAAATCGGGTTGAAAAAGTTCAAGTGTTTTCAGTGAAATAGAAAACACCTTTTTGAAGCATGTCAGTCACATACCTGCCAACACATTCCTGGGTTTCTCCCCTTCTGTTAATCATTTCTCCTATTAATCTTCCATAGTTGAGAGCAAGTGTCACTGACATTTTACAAGTGCCTTTGCACCAGTCGTGAATCTGTATGTATGCATGAGTGCGTGTGTGTGTGTGTGTGTGCGTGTGTGTGTGTGTGTGTGTGTGTGTGTGTGTTTGAGTGTGCTTTCTTCTGGCTCTGTTCAACACACTTGTAGCTTTTACTCTCTTTTGTTTCATGAATTTTCCATTTGAAGATAAATTTGACCGAGAAATGTTGGTCATTCTATTTCACCCTCAATATTTTTAATGTTAACTAGCCTACTTATTTGGTTCCTTTCATTTTGTCCGTATCTTAATTCAGTAATTTTCCACCTTGCAAACGGAGGACAAGTAAGGCACGACTGAATATATGTTAGGCTTCCTTGCTTTGAATTTTCCTTGGTCTAATATAATTTAGGATATTGCCTATTATGCCTAAGAAATGATAATTCAGTTTTGTTTCATTCAAAGCTAAATGCTTGAATTCCTTGTAACATTGTAGTGAAATGGTGTGTGTGCTGTGAAGTAAAGGTATATGGCCTCTACCCAGCTGGCCAGGCCCACAGTCCCTTCCAGTCATTGGGTCTAGCAATGACCACGATGAAAGCTGGCACAGCAAAATATCCCTCTTACAGTACATTGAGATTACGAGCAACAAAGCTACAGGAAGTAAGTCATTTTCAATGGGACTTGGCGACAGGGAGCTTCATGCATGCACACGATACATTGCTCTGTGTGACGGGCGTGCAAGGCTACAAATCAAAGTTGAGCTGACTTCGACTTTTTTCACACTCAGAAAAAACGGATGAAAAAAAAACTTGCACATCGAAACTTTCTTACGGCAGGTGCATCAGAATAAAGTATGTTTCTGAACTTTACACTCTGATGAAGGACCAAAACATAAGGGAATAAATAGTTTTGTATTGCAAGAGCAGTGTTAGTGTCATATTGATTTTTTTTTTTCACAATCCAATGTAACGATAAAGCGCCAATCAATCACAACAGTGAGAGTTGTTTTATTATTTTCCATCCCTCTTTTCCTTAATGTGCTCTCAGCTCTTGATCCATGTTGACACAATGCGAGGGAATAAAATGCATTGAAATGTATAGGCCTACAGATCGCTCCAAAATCTGAAAAATACTATGGTAGGATGATACCGGAACAATATTCTATGATTCTATTACATATATACTGTGTTACTTAATTCATAATTTTTACAATTTCCATGACACACTTTTTATTACTCCACATACAATAAAAAATAACATTAAGAATATATTAAAGTGCTTATTTTATGGTACACAAGCTCATGATGACATTGACGACGTCCACAAGCCATAATGTGAACTACTCATGTCCTAATTGGAGCGGCACGGGTTTGAATCCTGCCCATGCTGCATGTCATCAACTCTCTCTGCCCAGTCTGTCCTGTCTCTGTGAAAATCCAATAAAGCAGAAACGCAAAAAAAAAAAGAAATGCTCAGTGGACATAATTCAATGGACTGAAATGGGAGCAGGTACCTGGAGAGTGAGTTCAATTCATATGCATCATGCATCCTTTCAGTTGTACTGCTTTAGTTTCTGAAAACATTTCAGCAGGTTCCAAACAAAAAAATCTCTATAAAATTTGATGTGCAGCCCTTTATCCCACTCCCAGGATAGACTGACAGTTCTCAGCTCTGCAGTAACCTTGAATAATCAATGTCTTTATTTCTACACTAACACTGCGCAAAAAAGTGACAAATCACTTTCAACATTTTTTCATAACCTGTATATAACAAGAAGTCCTTGGCGGGAAAACTATTCAATTATTATATTCAAATGGTCGCATTACAGCGAAAACATTCTCTAGTGGAAGTGCACATCTTTTCTGCTGACTAACCACCATATGTGTTAGATGTAAAACAAATCCAAACTGAGCGCATGAAATATTCATAACTGACAATGTCACGGAAATTAAATTAGGGAAGTCAGTAACCTTTTTTTCTTTATGTTTTATCAAGAAAAAAACAAGCTTTGCAGCTTAATACTTGCTTTTATAATATAGTGGATTGAGAATCCACTACAGTTTAGCACAGCCTAAGTGAATCCTAAACACGTTGGCTTATTAAAATACATACATAATTATGGAATGCTCTGTGTGTGTGTGTGTGTGTGTGTGTGTGTGTGTGTGTGTGTTGAAGCTGGATGAATATTGGGGAGTAATTGTTGGCACTTACAGCCGCAGGCTACGAATATGCCTGACACACAGAAAACCCATATTTTATGAGTACACACACACACACACACACACTCATTATGCGCTACTGTTCTGCGTTGCATGTCAAACACTGATAAGTTCACCTCAGACGTTATTAGCAGGAGGTGAGCAGAGAAGATGGGAGATGATAAGAGACAAAAGGCAAGCAGAGCATCTGAGACAAGATGGAGAAGAGAGGAGAGGAAAGGGTGTAAAGCAAGGAAAAAGGGGGGCAAGAAGATGGATAAGTGAAAAATGGGAGAGGACGGGAGATAAGAGAAGAGGATGAGGAGAAAAAAGAAAAGTCAATCTCCTAGTATCACACATTAATATCACACTTTCAGAAGTACCTAGTACAATTATGCATATTAATGTAGTGTGTGTGCCTGTGCCTGCACGCATGAGTTTGTAGTTTTCAATATAATTATGCATATTAATACTGTCACCCGTTAACAATCAGTGAGGATGAAATTCTATTTTCCTGGTGTTAACGAAGAGTTTAAAGCAGCTGCATCATTATTACAAGCCATTACACAAGATTTCAAAACACACATACGCTTGTTTTTGTTGCTATACTTGTGAGAACCTTCCAGTATATTGATTCCCTAACCTTAACACAGACTAGTACTCGCAAGTATAGCAATCCAAGTACACACGTGTACATGCACAAACATACTCAATTATAAGAGGGAGTGCTGTAATCAGTGATATTGTGTGATCTGATTTCTGATTGCCTCTGTCAATAATGGCAATTAGTATAGTCTGCTGTGGCTGAAATCAGCTTTTTTAAATATTGAGAAAGCTTATTGTACACTCCATTTGGCTGCTAGGAATCTGCAGTGGGAAGATTAGAAATGTTTCTGCCAAACTTGGGTGAGACAAGAAATTATCTGGGATTATTATATTATTATATTTATCATCAGATAAATGAGACCAAATGTCATGAATCCAGGCTCATTTAACTATACAGTTAAACAAGCCTGCCTGCAAAATGAACTTTATTGATTAAATTCTTAATAATACAAATAATTCAACAAAATGATTTATTGGGCAGAAAGCAGAAAAGACACCCTGGACAGGTCACAGGCTTAACACAGATAAACAAACCCTCACACACACACACACGCCACCTAACTTGTGTTTGGAATGTGGGAGGACACCAGAGCGCCCAGAGGAACCACACACAAACATGGGGAGAACAGGCATACTCACAGAAAGGGCCAGGAATCGAACATGAGTCCTTTTTGCTGTGAGGCAACAGTGCTAGCCACTGAGTTGTCAGTTGCTAGTGTTACCAATGCTCATCCAAAGAATGTAGCTATTGGCTGCTAAAAAAGTCACTACAGGTCACCAGATGATGTCATATGCTCTTAGTGGATGGAGGGGCCATGCTGTGATCATCAGACCCCTCTTTGGATTTGACGAGCCAGTAGCACAAATAGGCATCAGCTGTACCAATTTTCTGCCAGATGCTTTGGAGTCAACACTAACAGACAGCTGCTTTTCAATAAAGTTGCCAGGGGGGCCTGAGATGTCACCAAGTGACAAAGCGACAAAGTCACCAAGTTGGCAAGATTTCACTGAGTCACTGTGCTGCCCATCCCAAGTTCTTCCTGTTCCAAAAGATTCACTCCTGGGTTGACTGTTTTCAGTAACTGAAGGGAAACATATTTTATACCATGGTCAGTCCATTATAAAGTA
>NW_027278843.1:42500-55000 GCF_046629955.1 Centroberyx affinis | reverse complement strand
ACTCTGGGAGACTGGCGCTGTTGGAGCCATGGCCATAAAACGCCATGCTCAAGAATGCAAAGAGCCATTCCAGGAAAGAGCCAGTAAAGTAAGAATAAGAGTGCCTCAGATATTACTGTAACTTGTAGCTTAACACATAGCACAATGTTGTTGTACCACATAAATCAACAAGAAGTCAATAATGTATCATTTGTGGCAGGCATTATGATTAATGATTAAGAATGAATATTAATCAATAATGAACATGTCTTGTTTTGGTTGGTTATGTGATAATAATGTTCCTAGCTGCCAGCATTGCTTATGTGAAACTTGCGTCACAACCTTCTGAATACAGGGATGGTTTTTAATTGTAGCCTCCCAAAACATGCAGCTTTTCCAGTTTAAAATGTAACTTCTTATTCCAAAAAAAAAAGAAATAGAAAGTGATATGTTTTGCATGCCATTCTAGACATGGTGCATTAGTGGATGATTTCCTCAGTCAACTATAAATAGTAACTGATTAACATATCACTCTTGTTGGCTGAGTGGAATGTGGCAATGCTAAATATTTTGCTAAGCAGGGGGTTTGCAGTTTGATCCCCACTCGAGGTAGAGGCATTGATGTAATGTGGCTGACTGTATGTAAGTGACGTACAAATAAAGTTTGACGTGTAAAAGTCTTTATAGTAGGCCACATTGTACACAAATATGATACGTTAGCTGTGTTATTTTTGTTATTACACTTACTTTTCAAAGAAAAGTGGAGCTGACAATAAGATTCCTAAGCCTTCAACATCAGTATCAGAAAACACTTTATTCGCAAATACAAAAAATATACTGGAATTCACCTTGGTGTCGATGGTGGGTGATGGTGGTAGTGCTTAATAGGCAGTAGGACTAGATTTGGCAGAGGTAATGAAAGAAGATTTCTTTCTTCCTAAAGGGAATGAATCTTTTGACACTACAGACATCTAGTTGTCAGGCTTGACAAGTGTGTATGGCCTCTGTGATATGGCTTTTTGGTGGTCTGTGGGTAGCCTTGACATTCAAGGGGAGCTGTGTGTGTGTGTGTGTGTGTGTGTGTGTGTGTGTGTGTGTGTGTGTGTGTGTGTGTGTGTGTGTGTGTGTGTGTGTGTGTGTGTGTGTGTGTGTGTGTGTGTGAGTGAGTGTGTGAGAGAGAGAAAGAGAGAGTCAGAGAGTGAGAGAAAGAGTGTTTGATGATGATTTTTTGGGGGGTGGGGGTGGGGTGCAATGTGGATGTCTGCACTTCAAGATTCACCCCCTCTGAGACTAAAATCACTTATAGGCCAACGCAGTTTGCCTTGGGTCTTTGTCGTTTGTGTGATGTCATCAGCTTAGTCTAGATGTTGGAAATAATTGGAAATTGTGAATGTACACTCAATGTACTTGGGTTTGATGCTTAGACAAAACAAGTGGTGAGCTCGAAACTAGCACTAAGCTTTTTCACATTTTCTGACCTAGGGTGTTTTTTTCTTTTTCTTTTTTGTGTATTTCTTCACAGGGACATCCATTAGTGTGCACATAATAGGTCACACAATGATTTCTATTTTCTTTCTCTCTCTTCCACATACACACCACAATCAGCAACTGAAAAAGGTGAGGACCAAAAGATGAGAGGAGGGGAGCAGAGCAGAGGTCATTTGGCATGGCTTGTTCTTAAAAAAACATGCTCTACCATCTCTCACTTTATCCTCCTATCACATCTCTTGCTTGCCATTTCTTTTCAGTCCCTTTCCCCCCTTTCTCTCCTCTGAACCCCCTCTTCCTCTTCTGTCCCTCTCATTCCTTCCTCCCTGACAGTGTCTTATGGCTATAGTAGTAGGTTGACCTCTCTTACACCACTCTCTGCCATGCCTCACTGTGTGTCTCTTTCTGTCCATCTCTCCCTGCCTCTCTTTCCACCTCGTCCTGCTTTTCTCTATTCCCCTCTCAATATTTTATAGCTGAACTGTCTGTCTTTTTCACTAACTCCCTCTCTCTCTTTCTGTCTTTCTCTGTCCCTCCAGTATTTTATAGCTGTAGTAACAGCGGTCTGACCTTTCTTCTTGGTGATTACTTTATAATGAGACCACTAGTCTCTCCATTCCTCCACCACCTCTCTCATCCCTTCTTATCTCTGTACATGTCTCAATTCTCTTTTTTAAGATTACTTTTATGGCCTCTGTTTTATGAGAGAGCACAGTGGCGAGTGGCAGGAAAGAGGGGGACGACAGAGGGGATGACATGTGACACAGTCCACATTTGAATCCATAACCTTGCAAATGCATATCACAGGATGCCCATGAACTGATTCAATTGTGACTGAAAAGAGATACAGTTAATACTCAATATCAGTGTTCCCCTTATTCAACCATGAGGAATATTCATTGAGTAATCTCTGTGTTCCGTTTCCTGCTTAAAAATTGGTAGCCTGTCTATATCTACTTATTTAATATTTATGTCTATAGAATATAAAAGGACAAATAATTCGAATTTACAGACTGCAACTCACATTCTGCATCTTCTAAATCTGTGATTAACCATAATTTCAAGATGTATAAAACAATATTAGTAGATAACCCCAGTAAAATGCTTGCATTGCCCCTTCAAACATGTCATACAGTGATTTAGCCGGCCATCACATATATTTTCAAAAGTCTGTGTAATATTAATTATTTTTATTTCTTATATTCCAGTTATAGTTCAGTTTGTTAAGATCAGTTTCTAAGTCTCCCATGGCTGCACTACACCTGCTAATGTTGGTTGGCTGGACAAATCTGTTCCACTCAGAGTTTGGACATTGCAATTTTCAGCAGCAGCCATGTTAGCCAATAACTCCTGCTCCCTAGTAGTTCATTCAATACACTTTAAAGATGTTGTAAAGATGATTCTCACCACAGTGTTGTTCCATGGAGTATAAAGTCTTCAGCAATTCTACAGACACAGACAGCTACACAGTATGAAGCTCATCATTCAACCTGCCTGTGTCTTGTGACACTGTAAATTCTAGCTGACAAACTCATTCCTTCATTTATTTTCACTCTGTCAGAGGCCTTTACAGCAGCTGATAACAATTACTACTTAATTACACAAAATAATAAATGAATGGCTTAATAGCCTATTTAGATACAACATTGAATCCATGGCAACAGACAAACAATAGCTATCAATGTATGTACCAATGAACATGCAGAGATAGATAAGGATGTCATATTATAGTAACATGCCATTAATTTTCCTTGTTCCTTGTTGTGTGTGTGTGTGTGTGTGTGTGTGTGTGTGTGTGTGTGTGTGTGTGTGTGTGTGTGTGCGTGCGTGCGTGCGTGTGTGCATGCATGCGTGTGTGTGTGTGCGCGCACGTTCAACCACCTCCCTGTTAATTGGTCTGAAAATGATTAATAGTGAGTTCTATCTGTCACCATGGAATGAGAAGAATACCAATGTGAATCGTAGCATCCTTGTACCTCTGAGCACCAACAATGTACGTGTTCTGCAGGGGACACAGCTGATTTCTTTGTTGTCAATGAGGTTTAATATAGGCTAAAATGATTTGATGAGTCAATAAACCCTTTTTTAGCTTCAGGTCAGATATCTTAGTAGGCCGTAGTACTTCACCACTTCAACAATCACCCTCACCATGTTGGTTGGAAACAGAAAAGAAATTATGCGCCCATGTCAACTTGATTGTTCTGTTGGGGGCTGATAGGGGAGGTTGAAGCTACCCACTGGTTCAAAGATAAAATGTCATAAGTCACCTCGACCAATAAAATGAGAACCAGGTTCATCCATCTCAGAAAATAAGACTCTGTTTCAATAATCTACAGTATTTAAAATACACAATTTAGTGGGTTATACACTTCACAAAAGCATTCGCAACATGATTTTATTATACGTTTTTTTCCCACGGCACAGCCGAGGGCATCACATGGCAAATTCAGGTCAGTCAGGCAGTCAGTCAGTCAGTCAGTCAGGTAATGCTCAGTGAGATGATGCACTTCATCAGATGGCCTCTAGAGGGCGTTTTTGACTGTGAGATGCAGTGTTTCCCATACAGAGGCACAAAGTCAAAAGTTGGTCACTGTATAGAAATGGCTCTAAATCGATCTCTAATGCGCCTGATGTGCACATCATGTCATGTCTGTAATTTGGAGATGTACAGACAGCAGACCAGCAGCATTGAACTCAATCCACAGAGTCTCCCAGTGTGAAAACAAAAGTGAAACTTAACATTCCACAGTCAGTAACAGGGATTTGTAGACAGTAACTCGTCTTTGCTGCCCTACAAACTTTAACGGTAGGTGACTTCACGTTACCTTGCGGTGTTTAAGTAACGTTAGTGGAATTAGGTAATTTAACTGTGTCGCAGTGTTTCAGTGCATAGAATTTAACACACACACCGTGGGTCTGTACAGGACCTGTGCTTGTTTACTCTGTGTAGATGTGTTGCATGTCTTACTGTACATAAGACAAGCAACACATCTACTCACAGAGTCTCCAGTGTAGCCGCCTTGTTACTGTTAATGCTAGCTGTTTTGCTATCCTCCCATTTAAGGATCTTTGACAGTGTCTCCAGCTGTACCACTCAGTGACTCTCTACGCCAAAAAGGAGCCAACTACAGACTGAAAAACCCACTAGTTCAGCGTGAGGCAATCTTCTTCAGACACCCAGACACAAACAAAACACACTCAGCAGACTTGTGATGTGTCACAATCATTGTAAGACAGAAGTTTGGTTGTTTTGACACACAAACGTGCCCCCCCATCCCCTGGCAAACACCACCCAAGGAGAAGAAATCAGAAGAGAGCAATCAAGCAGAGAGGAGATGACACCACAGGAGGGACAGACAGAAAGAGAGGGAGAGAGAGAAAGAAAGAAGAGACAGAAACAAACAGAATAAGAGAGCAAAGAAATAGATTAAGACACAGAAAGAGAAACAGATTCAGACAGACAAATATCTGCAAGACAGAGAAACCTGTCTGAAGTCCTGATGATATTTGTGTGACTATTGATCATGGTCTGCTTTACAAAAGAACCCAAATGGAATATCTAGTGTTCTTGCCTTTTTTTTTTTTTGCTTATCTCTATCCCTTCTTCACTATTTCATACCCCCAGACTGTTGTTCAGTGTGTACAGTACGCTGTATTTCATTCATATTGCTTTACCCTCTGATGCTCATACGATCTCGGCCAGTATAATTTTTCTCATATATTCCGAACACACATCTTCATCAAGCCAAAGCCATAATCCATCTGTCACTTTTGTCTACCTTGTTTGCTTTTATGATTGGCTGATTGATAGTTTTGTCTTTGTATTCTCTCTCTTTTGGTCTGTTGCTGTTTTACTACTTTCTTTTTAGTACAGTACGTCAATAGTCAATCATCAATATTAGCCCTTCCGGGGACCCATTGCCACTCACTTGTTATCATGACGAAAACCAAGTCTAAAATGCATGTTACGCATATAACACATAAGAACATGGAAAAGCAGAGAGTTAATGTGCCTTTCTTTGTCCAGAGTACTTCTTATGACAAAGTAGTTTTTGCTGTTTTAAATTATTGATTATAAGTTGGGGGGAAAAGACTGGCTGCCAATGGTGACAGTGGATGCAGGGCAGCTAATGTTGGAGGTAGAATGCTCCTGTGCTAATTTGGAGGTGTGCCATAACAAGAAAATATTACACCAAAGCTTGCAGCTTCTGCCCCAAACAGCTGTGATGTATTGGCAGAGGTTGGGAGCAATGATATAGCTACAAGTGTATTGGTTTGGGCAACAGATTAATACAGACTACTGCAGAGCTCATTCTCTTGATTTGAAATCTCTCCCTGTAACTTCCCCCCCAGGCCATTGCTGTAAAACTCCAACAGCCAAATGTTTTAATCAATGGTGCTGACACCATAGAGAATAAGGGGTTCTTCAACTTTTTTGGCCTGGGATCTAAATGAAAAATTTTGCCTTTTGCCTTGGGACAGACAATTCAATTATATTTCATGTGCAGAAAAAGAAAGACCGAGGTAGAGAGAGAAGCAGATGGATGAGCAAAGAGAGAGGCCACCTTTGTAAATAGGAATGGGTTTTTGGTCAACTCGCCTGTTTATAAAAAAAAAAAAAAGGTTATAAAAATCAAAGAGCTAGATAAGACCCATGCCTGGGTGCAGGTAAATTCAAATTGCGCTGCACTGCCCGAGAGTGTATCTCAGCACTGATCCAGCCTTACATGAGGAATATTTAATGTGATGCTTCCATATCACAACTTACAGAAATTCAGTATTTCATTACATGTCTGTCAAAGCACCACTGCCAGCAGTGCCTACACTTTTAAGAACCCGTGATGTCCAACAGTAAACGTTACCTATCAAAATATGTGACTTCAAGGAGTATTTTGCCTCAAAGTCATGCAACGCAACGCAATCATAGATCATGTAAAACAGGTATGATGAATGATATATAAAAAAAAAAACACCCTTCTTATAACATGGCCCTCATTATCTTATTAATATTTGGTGACATGCACTCACAAACATCTCCATTACAAGCAAAAATAATGAGCATGTGTTTATCCCCTAAATTGCAGTTTAAAGTCTGGACTATAGCCTATAATTATCTTAATTAACAAGTACTCTCAGTATAATGACAGGGGTACCAGAAGCAGAGAGTGAGATAAGAGAGAGAAAAATTGTAAAGTTGAAAATGGAATCAAGAGGGAGGGAGCAAGAGTATAGAGAGGGAGGGATAGAGAGAAGAGAGGGAAGAGGTGCGTAGTGATAGAGAGAGGGAGGATGATGAGATAATGAGAGGGGGAATGGAGAGAGGGAGAAAGAATGGGAAGGTAAAGGAGAAAGGGAATATAAATGGGCAATACAAAGCAAACGTGCATCCACTACATTGGGAAATATTATCAGAAATGGGAGGCACTCCTCACAGCGGGAGACTTTGCAGCTGTCATTGGTAGGAAGATCGTCTAATGGTTTACTCTTTGATGGGATTGTAGCAACAGAAGTATTATGCTGCCTTTGTTACATCTGTCTTTCACAAACAAGGGACCAGGGGAATTAGATTTTAATGACTTGACAGTTAGCATAACAGAATGCCATGCATGTCTCCAGTGATGACAGGTGTCTGCAAAATATGTGGGTGATGTATTAACTTGCATTACATTGAGGCGGGGGGTGAGGGGGCGCAGGAACAGAAACATAGAGGGAAAGAGAGATGATGGAGAGTAGAGAAAATAGAGAATGGTGGGAGGAATCAGAGAGAGGGAGAAGGGAAGAGAGAAAAGGGGGAGAGATAGTGAATGGATCAGAAGAAAGGATCAAAGAGCGAGAGAAATTGCTTAGTGAGAAATGTAATACAGCACAAAGCGTCTGCCCTATCATGGTTTCAGGAAGCGTTTTACTATTCATTTTTAACATAAAGATTTCTTAAAGGATGGCTGAGAGTGCTTGCACACACTGAGTTTGCTTAAACATCTACCAATTTCTAACTACTTAAAAATTAAAATGCTCTAGGGTACAACAGTTCTTACAGTTATAAGTGCATAGGAGTCTAGGCCTGCTAGTATTTAATCAAAATCTTTTATTCTGACCTGTAAAATTTGTGATAACTGTGTGAAACCATTTGGAACTAGCCTTTAAGAAATCTATGCCAAGAATGAACAAATATGAATGAAAGAATGACTGAGAATGGACCTATGTACCCTATGATGAAAGAGAGAAAGGGAAGTGAAGGTGGGAAGATGGTGTGTGTAGGATTGCGAAAGTGATAGAGACAGAGAGAGAGAATTGTGAAGACAACCTAACCCAATTGACTAGCTAGAGTATGGGATGGAGGGAGAAAGGGACAGATGTGGGGAGGGAGAAATAGAGAGATAATAGAAAGAGAGGGAAGAGGTAGGGTGAGAGGGATGGATTGCTGGAAGAAGGGAGAGAAAGAGGGAGAGAGTGATAGATAGAGAGAAAGACAGAAGTCAAGATGTGCTCTGGGAGTGATGATCGGCTCATCATGTTGAATTCTGTCTTTGTCTGGAATAACTCAGTCACGACCGCTACCGTACACAGTACAATAACCACACACACACACACACACACGCACACACTCACAGACAGCAGAGACCTGTCTGCCCACCGGAGACCTTGAGGACCACAACAACCGAGCAGAAAGTGTCTCCTAGCAACAGAGAGGTAATTGTAGGAGATAATATAAATGAGGACGGGTCACTGCAACACAAGGACACAGGAGAGGAAGCAACAAAAAAAACGGAATTAGGAGAGACTTCTCTTTGTGCAGTAAGTCAGACAGGTAGTCAAGCAGTTAATCAGTCAGCCAGCGACCCAGTTAGTCACGATGTCAGTAAATCAGCAAGTCATTATGCCAGTGATAGAGCCAGACAGTCAGCCAGTAAAACAGTCATTCAGTCAGTTAGCCAGACAGTTATTCAGCCAGACAAACAATCAGTACCGTAAGTCAGTATAAGTAGGACTCATGACGTGGCGTTATCTTTCATTACAAACACCATCATTCAGGCACTAATTGAATTACATTCCCATTGTCAATGAAATTACATTCATATTAAAATATAAATTATCTCTGTGTAGCTGTCAGAAGGCTATATGAGAGCAGAATAATAATGTGATTAATCACTGACATGCAACTAACCATTGACAATGAAGGTAGAAACTATTCTAAAGCCACGTCACAGAAATATTAGATACATGTATTAGAAGAAAAGAGTACTAAGCAAAAATTCACCCCATTGTGTGTCTCAGAACTGTTACAGTGGTGATAAATAAAGCTCGTTTTGGTTGGAATCCGCAAAGGTAGACTCTAATTCACTGTCAATGAATGTTCATACTCACAAATAATGATTGATAATCATATGAATAACATGAATTATATGGGAATAATATTGGGTACAGCAATTGATTTATCAACGATGTTCGGGACGTTTTGGGGTGTACACCACTTGCTGCTGGCGATTGTCTTACAGACAAAGCCAGTGGTGAGCTGAGTTCTGGCTATGAAGGTGAGGCTAGTAGCCACAATGCAAGGGATTCATACCAACAACAACAAAGGCAGAAAACAGTAAGAATGTTAAGTACAGCAAAGCTAGATGTGTGGTAGACAAGGTCCTTTCAAAAACATGGGTGAATGTCGACATTGTTTTGACACGCTGGCACCACCCAAATGAGATGATTGCCCCACAGAGTTCATCAGACAGTTCATTATTATTATTATTATTCTATTTTGTGTTAAAATGTAAGAAAACGTGTTAAAAAAAAAAAAAAAAAAAAAAACATAATTTCAGGTTTTATCTTTGTGTAACTGGAAGAAGTTATGTGCTATAAGGGCATCAATGGGACTCAGATCAACTGGCATGGCTGAAATATGTATATAGCTGGGTGTTATCCGCATAGCAGTGGAAGCTTGCAGATGATGGCACCTAATGGGAGCATACAGGCTAAAAAGAACTGGGCCTAAAATCGAGCCTTGGGGCACACCACATGTAATACCAAATTTCTGTGAGGAGTGGTCACCCAAACCCAAAGAAATCACAATTCATTAGGTAGAGCCTGAACCAATTTAAAACTGTGCCAATTTAAAACCGCACCAGGACCAATAGCTGTTACAAATTACCAATAACAGTTGCAGTGAAATGCCATTTTGAGAGCATCTTGCTTCCTTAATTTGATGTATTTCCTGTCCCCATAACAGTGGGAAGGATCGGTTTGATTTGATGGGCGGGATTTTCCAAAAATCTGTGATGGTATTATATATTGGAATTTTTGGAAGTAATATACAATTGGATTGTTACTGCTGTAGCCATCCAGAGACATTCACACTAATCCAGACACCATGGTTTTACGCCAGTGATGGTGAAACTGTGGTCTTAAGATCAAACATAATGGAAAAGTTTCAGCTATTTTGGAGGCCAAAATCTAATCATTTAGGTTTAAATAATGGCCATGTAGAGTAAAGTACGTTCAGTCCAAAAGATGTTAAGAAGATGCCTTTAAATTATCTTGTTTTAATGATGTTTTTAATGCTTTATTCTACATCACACATTCCACTAAAATATATACATGAATTCATGAAAAACGGGATGATAAGACTGGGAACACCACGGCTTGTCTTTCCTGCCAAGACAAAGGATTTATTTATTTTATATCTGACAAATAATTGGATGGCATTGATAGTTTAAATGAACTGAATTAATGAGTTCTATTCAAATATTGCCTCCTGCCCTTCTGCGTCTTTCTCTGTGGATTAAGAAAAACATTTAAATATGATTCGTAATAATTTCAACACAAAATAATTAACTGTAAAGGGACACAATTTATGGGGATAGAAATTGTTACAAGTACATTGCATCTATGAAAAATGCCGACACTGCATGGAAACAGAGGAGCTGGTCTCAAAGCCCAGCAAAATGTCTGCCAGAGTCCAAAGCTGTCCGTGGCAAGGTGCTCTGTCGCCTCAAAATCTTACCATGAATTTTTTCGGCAAGCTGGGGTAGAGCCAACCTGCAGGACAAGGGCTACACAACAGTAATTGTCTTCCTCTCTCCTGATGAGTGACTATAAAATGAACGTAATATTTCATTGGCCAGCCTTCAGACAGTTATTTCATCCTTAATGTTCGTTGCAATGAACATTTTCCCCTTCAATATCAATGTTTAATCACAACTTATTATTCTGTTCAGACCAACCCCTGACCAATAAAGAAACGTAATTAAATTTGCCTGTGAATTAATAATAGATTAAATTCAGTGTGCCTATGAAATATGGTGATTTTAATAAAAAGTTACAGGTCGTCACAGTGTACTGAAGGTAAGTTAGAGCAGTATTATTATTGTCAGGGTGGCCGGGCAGCCTGTTATTTATAGAGATCACTCAAGTGTAAAACAAGGGACATTATTCCCTTGTTTTAAAATGAAACAAAATCTCCTTAATTTTTAATAACTGGGCCGTCCTGCTGGATCAGGGGGCTGGGACACATAAACGTGACTCATGGGTTTGGATCCATCCCTCAACCTTTGTTGCATGTACTATGCTATTCTGCAGAAATTCCTAACAAATTCCTAAAATCTGGCGTGAGACAATGGCTTGAGTTGCAGTAAGTGCTCTTCCAACTAGCACTCTTGAAATTCAATAAAAATAAAATCTTTTTTTACGTTATATTTGTACGGAGCCCCCCAGGGTCACCTGGTAATTCCTAAACCGTGTCCACGGATTAGTAGTCTGTGCACACCGATTCCTAAACTGTGCGCACAGATTAGTAATGATTATGTATGTTGTATGTTGATAACGTCAAAGAGGAACTTTTAGGCCTATACAGTGAGCCATAATAGCCATTACACACTGCTGGGCATACATATAGTGAGCTATAATAGCCACTTAGGCCTATATGTGCCCATTGATTACTAATCCGTTACTAATCCGATTTCCACATACCTGGTGACCCCTGGGTGGCTCCGTATATCTGAACCCAATCCTGTGTGGGAGAGAAAAATTTAACCGTCTAATACAGTACATACATACATGCAGAGAAACATGTGCGCGCACACACACACACATACACACACACATACATACATACAGTATATACATACATACAGTACATACATAATCAGAGCTAGGTTTCTCTATGCATTTTCCTTCTGTTGACTAAACATCCATAAATACAGTAGGTGTCTGTCAAGTACTATCTTACATTTGATCTCTGTGTGTAGGTGTGGTATGTTTGTGAGTTTGAGAGAGAGGACACAGAAAAGAGAGTCAAAAAAAGGTGTCAAAGTGGGAAGGTAGCAGAGAAGAGTGAGAGAAAATGCATGTGTGTGTGAGTGAAAGAAAATGTGTACGTGTGTGTGTGTGCGCACATATGTGCATGTACATGTTCATGTCCTTGCTCACACCACCAGAGGAGTAAGAAGTTATAAAACACACAAACAGACACACACACACACACACACACACACACACACACACATATGTCCTTGCACTTTTACATTCACACACAAAAGGGCCCAATACAAAATGCAATTACACTCACTTGCCCTCAGCCTGCCTGATCCTGTCTACCAGATGTTTTTTTAGGCCGTGTGGTCATGACACATCAACCCTGATTAGGAGAGAGACAGCAAATGACAGCGGCAACAACAACAACAACAACTAATAACACCAACAACAACAACTTTCATCAATTTAACTAACAACTGCTGTAATTCATGATGCATCCAATTAAAAACCATGCCTCTGTATGCTCTCTATGCCACATCTGCTTTATGGTGTAATATTAATATTTCATTAAAATTTACAGACACAGTCAAAATGCAAAACATAGTGGAGTAATCTATGACACACACAGTGTTGGGCTTGTTACAAAGAAAAAAGTGATATATTACTCAGCACTCCATTTAAAATTAATGTTAAACTTTACTTAACACTCCCTGGGAGCAGTGTTTTGTTACTCGGCTTGTTATATAACTTTTCCGTTACACTCCCAAAATCGGTGATTGCACCTTCTC